>NW_023330402.1:0-71533 GCF_011100685.1 Canis lupus familiaris
AGGACAGCGAGTGACGCTCTGCCCCAGGCTGAGCAGATCAGCGGCCCCGCCCTGGAGCCTCAAGGCCCGCAGACCAAGAGCTTTGTAGTTACTGCAGGAGCTGACTCCAGGGCTCCAGACCTGCTTCCTCCACTGCGGTTTTTTACTCCAGGGCCTCAGGGGGTAACAACCCCCACTGAGCCCTGCACCCAGGCAGGGGCAGAGCAGCTCCCCCAAGTGCTAACACCTGAGAATCAGCACAACAGGCCCCTCCCCCAGAAGACCAGCTAGACGGACAAACTTCGAGGGGAATTCAAGGGACTTAAAGTATACAGAATCAGAAGATACTACCCCGTGGTTTTGTTTTGCTTTGTTTTGTTTTCTTTGTTTTGCTTTTTTTTTGTTTTTTTTTATTTATTTATGATAGTCACAGAGAGAGAGAGAGGCAGAGACACAGGCAGAGGGAGAAGCATGCTCCATGCACCGGGAGCCCGATGTGGGATTCGATCCCGGGTCTCCAGGATCGGGCCCTGGGCCAAAGCAGGCGCCAAACTGCTGTCCACCCAGGTCCCTTGTTTTGCTTTTTGATTTCTGTTTGCTTCCCCCACCTTTTTTTCCCTTTATTCCTTTTTCTTTTTCTTTTTTTTTTTCTTTTTTCTTTTCTTTTTTTTTTCTTTTTCTTTTTCTCTTTTCTTTCTTCTTTCTCTCTCTCTCTTTTTCTCCTTTTCCCAATACAACTTGTTTTTGGCCACTCTGCACTGAGCAAAATGACTAGAAGGAAAACCTCACCTCGAAAGAATCAGAAACAGTCCTCTCTCCCACAGAGTTACAAAATCTGGATTACAATTCAATGTCAGAAAGCCAATTGTCAGAGAGCTGGAGAAAAGACAGCAAATAGATCCTACACCCAGCAGAAAAGAGGGTTAAAAACGATTTGAGCAGAACTCAATGAAATAGAGACCAGAAAAACTGTGCGATGATCAACAAAACCAGGAGTTGGTTCTTTGAAAGAATTAGTAAGATAAACCATTAGCCAGCCTTATTAAAAAGAAGAGAGAAAAGACTCAAATTAATAAAATCATGAATGACAAAGGGGAGATCACTACCAACACCAAGGAAATACAAACGATTTTAAAAACTTATTATGGGCAGCCTATGCCAATAAATTAGGCAATCTAGAAGAAATGGACAGATTTCTGGAAAACCACGATTAACCAAACCTGGAACAGGAAGAAATAGAAAACCTAAACAGGCAGATAACCAGGGAGGAAATTGAAGCAGTCATCAAAACCCTCCAAAGACACAAAAGTCCAGGGCCAGATGGCTTCCCTGGAGAATTCTATCAAACGCTTAACGAAGACACCGTACCTATTCTACTACAGCTGTTTAAAAGACAGAAAGAGACGGAGTACTTCCAAACTTCTTCTATGAGGCCAGCATCACCTTAATTCCAAAACCCAACAAAGACCCCCACCCAGAAGGAGAATTAGAGACCAATATCCCTGATGAACATGGATGCAAAAATTCTCAACAGGATACTAGCCAATAGAGGCCAACAATATATTAAGAAGACGATTCAAAATGACCAAGTGGGATTTATACCCGGGATGCAATGCTGGTTCAACACACGTAAAACAAACAATGTGACTGACCATATCAGCAAGAGAAAAAACAAGAACCATCTGACCCTCTCAATAGAGGCAGAGAAAGCATTTGACAAAATAGAGCATCCGTTCCTGATCAAAACTCTTCAGAGTGTAGGGAGAGAGGGAATATTCTTCAGCATCTTAAAAGCCATCTATGAGAAGCCCACAGCAACTTTCTCAATGGGGAAGCACTGGGAGCCTTTCCCCTAAGATCAGGAACAGGACAGGGATGTCCACTCTCACCACTGCTATTCAACATAGCACTAGAAGTCCTAGCCTCAGCCATCAGGCAACAAAAGGAATAAAAGGCGTTCAAATTGGCAAAGAAAAATTCAAACTCTCCCTCTTCGCAGATGACATGATACTTTACATAGAAAACCCAAAAGAGTCCACCCCAAGATTGCTAGAACTCATACAGCAATTCGGCATTGTGGCAGGATACAAAATCAATGCCCAGAAGTCAGTGGCATTTCTGTACACTAACAACGAGACTGAAGAAAGAGAAATTAAGGAGTCAATCCCATTTACAATTGCACCCAAAAGCATAAGATACCTAGGAATCAACCTAAAAGAGCCAAAGAGGTAAAGGATCTATACCCTAAAAACTACAGAACGCTTCTGAAAGAAATGGAGGAAGACACAAAGAGATGGAAAAATATTCCATGCTCATGGATTGGAAGAATTAATGTTGTGAAAATGCCAATGCTACCCGGGCAATTTACACATTCAATGCAATCCCTATCAAAATACCATGGACTTTCTTCAGAGAGTTGATACAAATCATCTTAAGATATGTGTGGAATCAGAAAACACCCCGAATAGCCAGGGGAATATTGAAAAAGAAAACCAGAGCTGGGGCTGGGGCATCACAATGCCAGATTTCAGGTTGTACTACAAAGCTGTGGTCATCAAGACAGTGTGGTCCTGACACAAAAACAGACACATAGATCAATGGAACAGAAGAGAGAATCCAGAAGTGGACCCTCAACTTTATGGTCAACTAACATTCTACAAAGCAGGAAAGACTACCCACTGGAAAAAAGACAGTCTCTTCAAATAAATGGTGCTGGGAACACTGGACATCCACATGCAGAAGAATGAAACTGGATCATTCTCTTACATCATACACAAAGATAAACTCAAAATGATGTAAGATCTAAATGTGAGACAAGATTCCATCAAAATCCTAGAGGAGAACACAGGCAACACACCTTTTTGAACTCGGCCACAGTAACTTCTTGCAAGATACATCCATGACGGCAAGAGAAACAAAAGGAGAAATGAACTATTGGGACTTCATCAAGATAAGAAGCTTCTGCACAGCAAAACTGAAAGACAACCTACAGAACGGGAGAAGATATTTGCAAATGACACACCAGATAAAGGGTTAGAAACCAAGATCTATAAAGAACTTATTAAACTCAAAAGCAAAGAAACAACCAATCCCATCATGAATTGAGCACAAAGACCTGAAACAGAAATCTCACAGAGGGAGACAATAGCACATGGCCACCACGCACATAAGGAAATGCTCACATCACTGGCACATCATGGTAAATTACAAATCCCAAACTCACCATTGTACGATCCCACCTCACACCAGTGAGAATGGAGAACAATTAACCAGGCACGGAAACAACAAGTTTTTGTCATGCTTTGTATTTAAAAAATGACCATGATCTTTGGGCGGTGATACACGATTGCTGTTCCAGTCAGATTCATAATTTCCACAATTTTCTTAATAACTATAAATTTGAAAGTTTCTCAACTCCTCCCCACCCCAATTCACTTTTTGGCACCTGATGCAATGTGAAATGTTCACATTCCAAAAAAAAGGGGGAAAATATGCTGAATACTGGGTTTTTCATCACACAGTACTCCTTTCGTGAGGAAAAAAATGTCTGGTTGCTAAATTGAGAATATTGATACAAGAATGCTTACAATATCTCATCAGTAAAAGCCTTTTCTAAACCAACTCTATGGCTTGTCTCAGAAGAAAATTACATAGAAATAGCAGCAATTCCTAGAGGTAAAAGGCAATGGCTTATCTTCTCCTTTTCCACTTCTCCTAATTTTACATTTAGAATTAGAGCAAATCTATGAGAGGTAGCAGAAGGTCTGGCACAGGCTCTGGCTTCATGATTTTTTACCCCAAGATACAAATGCAATGAAATGCCAGGACACCTGCACCCCGATGTTTCTAGCAGCAATGGCCACGATAGCCAAACTGTGGAAGGAGCCTCGGTGTCCAACGAAAGATGAATGGATAAAGAAGATGTGGTTTATGTATACAATGGAATATTACTCAGCTATTAGAAATGACAAATACCCACCATTTGCTTCAACGTGGATGGAACTGGAGGGTATTATGCTGAGTGAAGTAAGTCAGTCGGAGAAGCACAAACATTATATGTTCTCATTCATTTGGGGAATATAAATAATAGTGAAAGGGAAAATAAGGGAAGGGAGAAGAAATGTGTGGGAAATATCAGAAAGGGAGACAGAACGTAAAGACTGCTAACTCTGGGAAACGAACTAGGGGTGGTAGAAGGGGAGGAGGGCGGGGGGTGGGAGTGAATGGGTGACGGGCACTGGGTGTTATTCTGTATGTTAGTAAATTGAACACCAATAAAAAAAAATGAAAATACAATTTCAACTCATCACATTCTTCAGAAGAACTCATTATACTTAAACACACAAAGAGGCTCTCTTCACCTCTGCATGCAGAGGTTGACCAGAAGGGCATACATTGGTACCAACAGAGAAGGATGAGCCTACGATCTGGCAATTAGGAGATGGTGTATCCAAAGATATAGTCTTGACCTGGTTAGAAAACTGTGTCATTTGTAAAGTATATTACTCTTGAGTCTTCACTTACTTGCTAAAAAGAAGCTTCTACACAAAAATCAGGATGCTACAGGAGAGAAATAGCTAACACAGGCTATAGTTGGCTAATATTTAAATACAAAGAATTCAACTTTCATTTTTCATATGTGTGAAGGGTTTGTGAGCTTGTTACTGACCTATTTGGCCCAATTCATATTTATTTTATTTTATCCACCGTGCTTCAGATCCATGGGGTATTGCCAAAAAACTTATCCCAAAAATCTCTCAATTTTTATTAGAGCTTAATGGATTTATTTGAATACTTCTGTTAAGCTGATAAGAGTTAGGGAGAGTCTTATCCTACTTCCCTTCCCCAAACCTAATTAGACATTTTTATTTCAAAACAAAAGATGGTGATATTATAAAACTAGGGAGGGAAATAAGATGCTATGACAGTACACTTCTTTTTAGTTAACACTTATTTCTTACCTATAGCACTACGTATGTGATATAAACTTTTGGGAAGGAGAAGGGAAGAAGGAAATTCCAAAGCCTCCCAACAAAAGTAGCCATTCCAATGCATGGACAAGGGCTTATTTCTCCTGCCAGCCACTGATTCACAAATATTTTCCCCCTTTTAAAGAAGTATGTGTGAATGAGGTTGGGAGAGCAAGGAACACATCAAGGCGTCAACTATACTCTTCTCTTAATGAGCCCGCCCTATGTCCTTAGTGGCGACTGACTTCATCCGCCATCTTGGCTTTCACGGTAAGCAACATCTTTCTTTAAAACTTTTCTTTTATTTTTTTATTTTTTTTATTGGTGTTCAATTTATTAACATACAGAATAACACCCAGTGCCCGTTCACCCATTCACTCCCACCCCCGCCCTCCTCCCACCCTTCTACCACCCCTAGTTCGTTTCCCAGAGTTAGCAGTCTTTACGTTCTGTCTCCCCTTCTGATATTTCCAACACATTTCTTCTCCCTTCCCTTATTTTCCCTTTCACTATTATTTATATTCCCCAAATGAATGAGAACATATAATGTTTGTCCTTCTCCGACTGACTTACTTCACTCAGCATAATACCCTCCAGTTCCATCCACGTTGAAGCAAATGGTGGGTATTTGTCATTTCTAATAGCTGAGTAATATTCCATTGTATACATAAACCACATCTTCTTTATCCATTCATCTTTCGTTGGACACCGAGGCTCCTTCCACAGTTTGGCTATCGTGGCCATTGCTGCTAGAAACATCGGGGTGCAGGTGTCCCGGCGTTTCATTGCATTTGTATCTTTGGGGTAAATCCCCAACAGTGCAATTGCTGGGTCGTAGGGCAGGTATATTTTTAACTGTTTGAGGAACCTCCACACAGTTTTCCAGAGTGGCTGCACCAGTTCACATTCCACCAACAGTGTAAGAGGGTTCCCTTTTCTCCGCATCCTCTCCAACATTTGTGTTTCCTGCCTTGTTAATTTTCCCCATTCTCACTGGTGTGAGGTGGTATCTCATTGTAGGTTTTGATTTGTATTTCCCTGATGGCAAGTGATGCAGAGCATTTTCTCATATGCATGTTGGCCATGTCTATGTCTTCCTCTGTGAGATTTTCTGTTCATGTCTTTTGCCCATTTCATGATTGGATTGTTTGTTTCTTTGGTGTTGAGTTTAATAAGTTCTTTATAGATCTTGGAAACTAGCCCTTTATCTGATATGTCATTTGCAAATATCTTCTCCCATTCTGTAGGTTGTCTTTGAGTTTTGTTGACTGTATCCTTTGCTGTGCAAAGCTTTCTTATCTTGATGAAGTCCCAATAGTTCATTTTTGCTTTTGTTTCTTTTGCCTTCTGTGGATGTATCTTGCAAGAAGTTACTATGGCCGAGTTCAAAAGGGTGTTGCCTGTGTTCTTCTCTAGGATTTTGATGGAATCTTGTCTCACATTTAGATCTTTCATCCATTTTGAGTTTATCTTTGTGTATGGTGAAAGAGAGTGGTCTAGTTCATTCTTCTGCATGTGGATGTCCAATTTTCCCAGCACCATTTATTGAAAGAGACTGTCTTTCTTCCAATGGATAGTTCTTCCTCCTTTATCGAATATTAGTTGCCATAAGTTCAGGGTCCCACTTCTGGATTCTCTATTCTGTTCCACCAAAACCTCCCAAGACACAAGAGTCCAGGGCCAGATGGCTTCCCAGGAGAATTTTTATCAAACGTTTAAAGAAAGAAATCATACCTATTCTCCTAAAGCTGTTTGGAAAGATAGAAAGAGATGGAGGCGTACTTCCAAATTCGTTCTATGAAGCCAGCATCACCTTAATTCCAAAGCCAGACAAAGACCCCGCCAAAAAGGAGAATTACAGACCAATATCCCTGATGAACATGGATGCAAAATTCTCAACAAGATACTGGCCAATAGGATCCAACAGTACATTAAGAAAATTATTCACCATGACCAAGTAGGATTTATCCCTGGGACACAAGGCTGGTTCAACACCCGTAAAACAATCAATGTGATTCATCATATCAGCAAGAGAAAAACCCAAGAACCATATGATCCTCTCATTGGATGCAGAGAAAGCATTTGACAAAATACAGCATCCATTCCTGATCAAAACTCTTCAGAGTGTAGGGATAGAGGGAACATTCCTCGACATCTTAAAAGCATCTATGAAAAGCCCACAGCAAATATCATTCTCAATGGGGAAGCACTGGGAGCCCTTTCCCCTAAGATCAGGAACAAGACAGGGATGTCCACTCTTATCACTGCTGTTCAACATAGTACTGGAAGTCCTAGCCTCAGCAATCAGACAACAAAAGACATTAAAGGCATTCAAATTGGCAAAGAAGAAGTCAAACTCTCCCTCTTCGCCGATGACATGATACTCTACATAGAAAACCCAAAGTCTCCACCCCAAATTGCTAGAACTCATACAGCAATTCGGTAGCGTGGCAGGATACAAAATACAATGCCCAGAAGTCAGTGGCATTTCTATACCTAACAATGAGACTGAAGAAAGAGAAATTAAGGAGTCAATCCCATTTACAATTGCACCAAAAGCATAAGATACCTAGGAATAAATCTTTAAAACTTTTCTTGTTCTTGCTGCTTTTCTTGCCGTTCTTGTCTTTGTTCTCGGACATGTTTTTGGCTCTGATTTCTCTCATTAGGTCAAAGAATACCTTGTCCACATTGGCTCGCGTTTTAGCTGATGTCTCCACGTACTGCACACCCCACTCCTCTGCTTTAGTCCTTGCCTCTTCGATGGGCACCTGCCTCCGCTCCCTCTAGGTCGGACTTGTTTCCCATGACAAGCAATGGACTTGCCTTTTTTTTTTTTCTGGACCACATATCCATAATGGACATACAGTGCCCAAGGCCCTCAGATGCAAGAAAATATCGTCCTTGTCTATGCTATACACCAACCAAGTAACAACTGCTGCCACATCCTGGGCTCTCCTGGAAAGAGAGGTTCCTATAGACACTGGCGTGTGACCGTCCACATCCAGCTGTCCATTGAGCCTTGGGAGGCATAGCTACTGAGGTCTCCTCAAGCAGAGAGAGTCGAACTTGAGGCGCGTGCTTATCCCACCTGCAGGGGAGGTCTCCCCTGTTCTTCCTCAGTCCCTTGCTGGATGCCACCATACCAGAGAAGGTCAAGCCCTCCCCAGTCCCCTTGGCTATGTAGGGAGCCCCCATGACATCAACTGAGTGAACTGCAATGGAGTTTGTCTACTTTATGGATGGTATGAGCACCATGCTACAGGGGGGGAGCTCATGTGGAATATTTATGTCCCTAATAAAGGACACAACCCACCCAACAGTCAGCAGTAGAAGCCAAGCTTTAGGCTGCCATTTAGCTCTGGATGCCCTGGTCAGCAAATGGTTCCATCAGCACCTCTTACAAACTCTTGGGCCACTGTCTAAGAGTTGTTCCTTTTAGGGTAAGGAACTCAGGGCACTCTTGCCTCAGAGATACCCCAAATATAAATCAAAATCACAGATGTCCCCACATGCAGTAAGGCCACAATGCAAGGCCTCCCTGGGACACCACTTGTCCTCCTTGGTGTTCCAACATTACAGATCGTGGCCAGACGCTCATTTTGCTTCTCAGGATACATAATGCTGGCCCTACAGGAGGGACTCAATAAGTAAAATCCCACCTCCCCTGGAGACCACAAGCAGCCAGTGGAACTGAGAGGCACACACTGGTCTCCTCAAACAACTCCTATTTAAGCTTCAAGGTGTCAACGGGCCTCCAGTGGAGGCCATCAGGGGCCTTGACAACACAGAGTTTCAAGACAAAAGGATGCACGTGCAGTTATCCACAAGCCGACTTCGGACTGCCCCTGGGATGGGAGACCAGAGTGGCTGCTATCGGCGTGGGAAAGAGGGGGCACTGGTCCAAAGAGTGTCCAGTAGATCGCACAGGTCGTGTGGCGGACTTTACTGAGCAGCATAACGGACAGTATGGAGCAGTGCGCACGCCGTACACCCTGGGCTGCGGGGAACCACGTGTTACAACGATGCATATGGAGCATCGACTCTTAGAAGCGCTACCGGGTCCGCTCTTATGAGGCAGTGGCGGGCGGCAGCAGCAGCCTCTGCGTACAACTGCGCGGAGCAGTCCATGTCCCATCTGCCTCACGACCAGAGCACAGCTGGGACCAGTCACCCCAACCCCACTTCTGTTGATCCCTACGACAGACACCTGTTGCCGAGCTCAGGGGCTGCTGCCACTTTGGCTCTGTGGGCTGCTGCCGCTGCCAACACCTCGTCCTACTATGGAAGGGACAGGAGCCCCCCTTCGTCGTGCCACAGCTGTGCTCCCCACGGTTATGGGCCAGAGAGTGAGCTGCCGCAGGCCTCAGCAGCTGCACGGATTCTCTGTATGGCATGGCCCAGTGTGAGCGGGAGCACATGTGGACCGAGCACGGTGCTCAGGCCTTTAGAAACTGGAGGTAGGATCATTGCGGGACTGAACCCTGGGCTGCGGTCATATATGAGAACCTGCTCCGCGCGGTCCCCTTGCCACGATGTTTCCATGCTTCGTGTTTGATGTAAACAAAGGAGTTTGTGACCAAACTGGCTTTCTTTCTTAATTTAATTCTTATAAGTTGACTTTTCTTTCCTCTGATACTAGTCCCTGTAGCCTTTCACTCCGTTCCTTATATTCTCAGCCTCTGAGCAGCCCTAGGTAAGGATTATGCTGGCATCCCCTTTTTCCTGTACCGTGGATCCCCCTCTTATCTTGCTTTTCCTTAGGAATTGAGCCCTTCTCCCTGTCTACCTGCAACATCTCCTTTCCCTTTAAAATGACCATGTAGTGGCACGAGACCTTTTACTCTTCTGTTAGCTCTGGGCCCTAACGTTGAGGCGAATCTTCTGAAACTGCTAGGACCATTGGGGGTTTTGGGGGGGGGGTTGTTGTTTTGTTTGTTTTGCTTTATGTCTGACCTGTGATCGTGGTACAGCATTAGCTGAAATTTAGCCTTGTTTTATTTCACTCCTCCCACTTTTTAAAAATATTTTGACAAATAAACGTTTCTAACACTTAAAAAAAGTGAGAGAAAGAGGGAGAGTACGAGCAGGGGAAAGGCAGAAGGAGAGACAAAGCGTTCCAAGCAGCCTTCTTGCCGAACATGCAAAGCTTGGCATCTGGCTTTATCCGACAACCAAGAGATCATGACCTGAGCCAAGATCAAGGGGGATGCGTAACCGACTGAGCCACTCAGATTTTATTGATTTATCCATGAAAGACACAGAGAGAGACAGAGACACTGGCAGAGGGAGAAGCAGGACTCCATTCAGGAAGCCCAATGTGGGACTCGATCCGGGTCTCCAGGATCACGCCCTGGGCCGAAGGCAGGTGCTCAACCACTGAGCTACCCAGGAGAGGAAAAAAGGGGTTTCTGAGGCAGAGCAGCATAAAGAGACACAAGGAGACTATGAAATTATATGGCTTGCTCACACAACGCTGGTAGTGAAGTATGGCTGAAACCTCAAGGCTGCAGATGGAGTGTTAATATGTTTTCAATGACGCATTTACAAGTTTTGACTTATTCTATAGTCAAAGAGTGAGTTATGAGCAGACGACATGATTCTTTCTGTATTTGTATTCAAATTAAAGGGAATGGAAGAAAAAAATAGGGAGATTACTGTCTCTCTAATTTATTTGTTACTCCTTGCTGTTTCTTAAACTTCAGAATAGAATTACTACCATCATTTTTTACAGTTTTTTTAATGTCTTTTATTTTTAATTCTTTTAAGTAATCTCTCTGCCCAACATAGGGCTTGAATTCATGACCCTGAGATAGATGAAGAGTTGCATGCCTTACCAACTGAGCCAGCCAGGAGCTCCATTATTTATTGATCATCTTCATAACTACAACTTTTTATATTCTTTGTTTTCCTCATCATCACTTAGCTGCTTTGTTTTCTTTGCAGCCTGTTCCACTAAGGAGCAGTTGGTGGCCTCTCTTATTCTTTAACTTGAACAAACAGAAGGAGTAGCAATGTAAAAGGGTCCAGGGCCAACTTGACTTCAAATTCTTCCTCATTTCCAATGTGTCTTACAAGACCTCTCTTTTTGTTTCATTCTCTAGGATTAGAAGAAAGCCTTTGTTGTAATTTTAGTTAGCCTTATTAATGACACCTTTCCTTTATTTCAATATTTGAGAATGTTTATATTATATGTAGGGATGAAGTTGAAGCCCACTGTTTGGGAGCCAAGACTGTATAGGAAAGACAGTATATAATACTTTGTGATATGAATGATTTATCTATCTCAGATTTCAGGTTACTGTTAACACTATTCTAAAAAGACAGTATCCATATATAGAAACATTTCTTATTGATAATGTTTTATGTAACTAAGTATTATGAAGATGAGTCCTTTTTGGTTTGATCTCTTTTCCCAAATTAGGAATGAGTATTAAGATTTAGCATCAAGTTATGATATATTTGAATTTTTGCTCCATGCATGCAACTTAATTTTTGTAAGTTAATACTGAGTTTTGTAATATTAAAAACGGGTGTCAGCCTCACATGCCCAGCTGGTGACAATGTGGGAAGCTAGTAGGGATGGGTCCAGCTTAGAGCAAGTTAAGTACTGCATGAATGTATTCCAATTCAAAAGAAGAAAAACCAAAAAAAAAAAAAAAAAAAAAAAACAAAAGAAGAAAAACCATGCTGTCTGCCAAACAAAATATATTCTGAAGGCTGGCTGTTTTGTAATACTTGATCTGAAATTTTTGGGGTCTGAAATTTATAAAAGAATTAAATTATAAAATGCTAAATGGCTTGCCTTTATTATGAAGTAATCAGTTACTTTATTTTTTTATTTATTTATGATAGTCACACAGAGAGAGAGAGACAGAGAGAGAGAGAGGCAGAGACATAGGCAGAGGGAGAAGCAGGCTCCATGCACCCGGGAGCCTGACGTGGGATTCGATCCCGGGTCTCCAGGATCGCGCCCTGGGCCAAAGGCAGGTGCCAAACCGCTGCGCAACCCAGGGATCCCAATCTGTTACTTTAAAATCAAAAGAGAAGAAGAACTGGGGGTGGTGGAAGGGGAGGAGGGCGGGGGGTGGGAGTGAATGGGTGACGGGCACTGGGGGTTATTCTGTATGTTAGTAAATTGAACGCCAATAAAAAATTAAAAAAAAGAAATAAAGCAAATATCATGAAACCTAGTTATTACAAATTGCCATCTGTATTTATAATAACATTGGTAGCTATTTTTTTCTAATAAGATGAGTGGAATTTCCTTGATTATAGGTTTATTTTTATTATTTTCTATTTTGAAACGGCCAATATGCTTATGAGTAAGATTTGTGTGGTCAGCTTCTGTTCTTTCATAAACTTCAGATAAAAATCATTTTAGCTGTAACCAAAACCTGAAGTCTTTAAAAAATGGCAGATGTTAATTTAAAAACAGCATATACTAATTTAGTTTGCTGTGTGATTATGGTCTAATGGAAGTTTCATAAGCTTTCTTTTCCCCTAACTCAGAAAAGTATATGTCAGAGTTTTGGAGTATGTCCTTAGCCAAGAATTTTATCCACTTAACATATGTTTACAAACTTATATAAAGCAAAAAGAATGTAGGTAACTATAGTGAGCAAGAAACATAGTTTTGCTCATATTATCTGATGTTTGCCAAAAGAAGAATAAAAGATGTATGAATTAAATCATACAGAGAAAAATACACGTTTGAGGAAATTCAACAAGAAACAGATATCCCTGAAAGAGAACTTGGTAGAGCCCTGCAGTCCCTCGCCTGTGGTAAACCAACACAGCGGGTTCTTACAAAAGAACCCAAGTCCAAGGGAAACAGAAAATGGCCACAGATTCACAGTTAATGATCAGTTCACATCCAAAGTACACAGAGTCAAGACTCAAACAGTTGCTGCCAAACAAGGTGAATCTGACCCAGAAAGGAAAGAAACGAGGCAGAAAGTAGATGACGACAGGAAACATGAGATCGAAGCTGCTATCCTGCGGATAACGAAATCCAGAAAGAAGATGCAGCACAGTGTGTTAGTAGCAGAGGTAACTCAGCAGGTGAAGGCTCGATTCTTCCCAAGTACAGTTGTTATTAAGAAACATATAGAAGGACTTATTGAAAGAGAATATTTGGCACGAACACCTGAGGATTGCAAAGTATACACATATGTAGCATAAAATGCGTTCAGAAATTTGATTTATCCTTGGACTGTACTCTTCGCATGGACTGAGAAGTTCTTTTAAATCATTAAATATTAAGACGACCATCTCTTCTATTAAATTACAGCACATGTTCTAGACCATTCAGATCAAGCCTTTACTCCCTTTGAGAGTTTTCAACATCAATTGATTGAGCTTCAGGCTTTACAGAGTTTATCCCTGTAGAGATCAATTTTTTTTTTTCTGGTTCTTCAAAATTTTATTAACAAAACCAGGGAGAGGGGAGGCAACAGTGAGCAAACTGCACAGTCCCACCCAGGCACAGAGAATGGAGAGACAGAGGGACAGACAAGGACAGAAGAAAATCCTGAGACCCTCTGATACCGGCAGCGGGGTAGTCAAATGGTGGGTGGGCACAGGGAGAAACTCAGGGACCACTGGAGAAACAGATGAATGGCAGAGCAGCCAAACGGGGGATTCGGGCGGCTCCCGGGCCTGGAATGCAGAACGTGGGGACTTCGGGGCCAGTGAGGCTCAGCGGTCAGCACTGGAGCGCGGCTCGGGAGTGAGCGGGTCATGCTGGATCGTGAGGTGCAGCGTCAGGGCCAGTGATCCTGCCCGTCAGTCCCAGCCGTGCGAACGGTGCGTTCCTGCTCAAACAGCTCGTCCGGCTTGTACCACGCGTGCACACGCTCCAGGGCCACTCCAGCAGCCGCAACCTCTCCCAGCAGTAATGCGGGTACACTGGCGTTTGGGCAGGAGGCAGAAGTCACCCGCGAGCTAAAGACATCACGCACAAGAGGACACCCACATACCTCATCAGCTGGCACTTCGGGGTCCCGGGAGTGCTCGGGGCACAGCACCTGGAGCCGTTTACAGTATGTCTTGCTCTGAGGGTTGTAGACATCACAGAAGAGTCGTGTAGCTCCCTCAATGTGTGTGGGGTACGTGGACCCAAAGGACGTCTGGCTCTCGTACTTGGCAGCAGCGCTCCATGTGGCGCAAGGCAACACGTGGGTTGATAGGGTGCCCGCAGGAGATGCAGAAGATCTGCAGGTCCGTGTCATCACTGTCACCCTCATTGCTTTTCCAAACAAGGGCCTGTTCTGGGATTGTGGGTGGACATGAAATGGGGACACTTGTCGGCCCATTTCACAGAAGCCTCCAGAGCTCTGCTACTATCGGCGGGTCCACCCCCCAGGCTTCCTTGGCCTCCCACCTTCCCCTCCAGCCTTGCCACACTTTCAGTGTGGGCTGCGGGGGCTGCTTCCGTACCCCTGTGGGGGCAGTGGGGTGAGTGGGGTCACCGTGGATCCACAGCTGTTCTGAGGGATGGATGCCTGGTGTGGGAACGCTTCCCTGATGCCACATCTTCCAACCTCCCCCAGCCCATGAGGCAGCTTGTGGATTCGACTGGCCTTGCCATCTGCCCCGGGCAGGAGGCCAGGCTTGCCTTTGCTCCAGCCCCAAGTGGCCAGGACAGAGGCAGCCTTGGCCGCCCCACTTTGTCGCGGACAGGCCTCTGACCTGTTCACATCCACTCTCTCCGGGGAAGCTGAGGGGAGCCGTATAGAATCCTTGTTCCATTGCATCATTACTGGAGTCTTGGGGCAGCTGCTAAAACCACTCGGTTTTAGTATTCCATGTGGGGAGTGGAGCAGTGTCCCATGGTGGGCTGGCCTGGGACCTTGTGCTGTGCTCCGTTCTGTCACCCAGTCACTGTAGATATTTTCTACCTTCCTGCATAACTCAGGTTCCAGGGTACGTGATCTGTTCTCGGTTCCCTTAATAAACAAAGTCAGTCCTCCAAAAAAAAAAAGAAAGAAAGAAAGAAATATGATCATCTCCTTTTTTTTCCCCCAACAATACCAGCCTTTGAGTTCTTTATTAAGCACCAGATTTTCACATGCGTCACTATAGGAGGGAGGCTTCAGATTCAACCAGACTCTGGCCCGTAGTCAGGAGAGATGTGGTGTGCTGAGGTATTCCTGTGTCTAGAAACAGGCACATGGCTTCAAGAGCAGCAGAAGTTGACTATGGGCATCATCGTCTTCCTTGAAAGAGTAAAGGTAAGTGTCGTTCAACCCAGGGAACTGAGGCTCCATCCCCAGGGGGAGGGCTTGGAGAAGTGGCCATAATGTCTTCAGGGATGCTGCCATGAAGCATCCAAAGATGACATCCCATAGGCTTTAGAGAGCAGATCAAGAAGCTGCTTCTTTTCATCTTCTGGGAGGAAACTAAACTTTGCCGCATTGATGTTCAGTCTCTTAAACTCCTCCTCGGCAAAGTCCATGCCCTCTTTGGGCATCTGGTAATCCGTTCCAGGGTGGACTTGAAGATGAGTGGGTCATCCGTGTTGAGGGAGTAGGTAGCCTGGTCATGTTTGAGCCGAACCACTGCATGCTCCGTGTCCGAGTTCCAGGGGCCTGTGAGGTAACGGGACCAGGGGCAGATCTCGAAGTGCATGTTTTCCTGCTGCAGCCTGTCATAAAGGGCCTCGTCCTGCAGCGTGTGGTAGCCATGGCCCAGCCTCTCCGTCTTGAGCGTGTCCACAGCCTCTTTGACCACCTCCGCTGAGCCCACTCCCCTGCATGCACAGTGCGGTGGATGCCTCTCCTCACAGCCTCCTGGTAGCCCTTCACGTGTCCCAGGAAGACACTGCTCCCTTTAATGGTCTCGTCTCCTGCCAGGTCGATGGCCACCACAGTCTGCTGGTACTTCGGACACAGCTCCACCACCTCCAGGGGCCAACTGGGCTGGTGGCGCAGGTGGCACAGGATGGACCTCACTTTCACCTTGAAGTCCCGTTCTCCCTCCTGCAGGCTCTGGCTCACCAGGGCCACCACCTCCCCTAGGATTTGCAAAATCTCTACATTAAAATTGATGTGGCAGTTTTAATACAATGTATACGAAATAGTCTAAAATTTACAATACCGGAAAACATGATTATTTTTTTTTCTCCTAAAGTTGAAAAGCTTGGAATGTATGTCCAACAGTGAGGTAAAACATTTTGTCTCTCAATTTAAAGAACTGTGCAAGGATAACATTCAAACACATTCAATTAGGGCACTTTTCAGTTTTGACAGGAATAATGAATTACTGTAGCCAACAAGGCACAGTTAGAAAATGCCAACATTTCAAGTCAATAAGAACAAGGCAGATAATATCAAGCAAATCTTTTAAAAAACTTTTCTTTTGAAACAATTTCTTTGAGGACAAAGGGCAGTTTGCTTCACGTGACTGTAATTTCTTGTGCCAGGGAGGAGTCTGCCCTAGAGAGCATCGGAAGGCAGCCACTCACTCATTCCTGCACATTGCAAAAGGGCAAAGAAATAAGGTCCGTGGAAGGCGCTACTCCCACGTGGAGGATGGAAGGCACTACTTTAAGTTTTTTCTTGTTTGGGGTTTTTAAAATCACGCCACCAGTGTTTGTTGCTCACACTCTCGTGCACGGCCACAGTGGCCCCTCGGCCTCCTGAGGTGCACAGCCAAGCCGTCTCCCCTCAAGGACATGTGTCCCGTGTGCCTGGGCCAGTGTGGCTGTGTCCAGGACGCAACAGGGAGGCAGCACTCCACAGGGTCCTGGGGCCATCCAGGTTGTGCCAGGGTCTCACAATGGGCTGAGTTGGACATAAAAGCAAACCTGTAAAAAGAGCAACAGCGTCAGGAGTCCCTAGAGAGAAGACCCTCAGCCACAGGACCTATCCTCCTACCGGGGCCCCCCATCTGCAGCCAGCACCCCCTCTCATGTAGCGGACCCCCCACCCCCTGTCCCGCCTCCCAGGGTGAGTGGGGAGGCTGGCATGGGTTTTGAAGCAGGAGCTCTGCCAGGAGTCTTGCGACAGGCTAGGCTCACAGAAGATCATTGACCGGACCCTGTTGTCCATCCTGACATGGGCTGGAATCCCAGCAGTCTACACATTGGGACACTCAGATTCTCTGAGCATCAGTCTCAGGGCACCATAAGATTAGATCCACGCTTGTGTTTGTCCCGAATCTTAATGATGTTTCCACCTGTCTTCAAACTGACACCTGCAATCCCTCCTCCCTGCCCCGCCCTCCCACTGGCTGTGAGAGGATGCATCCTGAGGTCTTCACTATACTGACACTTCACTAGCCAGATAGGATGTCCCCTGTCCTCATCCCATGTGCCTCTTCATGAGGACGGCCTCCCATTCATGTGCTTGGCAGGTTCACTGGCATTTGAGTGGATGCACTGACCCCTGCCCCTTCCACCCCCAGGTAAAGTGCAGGGACTGTGGGGCCTTTGGACACAAGGCATCAAGCACCAGATGCCCCATAAAACACTGGGGCACGACCCTTGTTCCCATGGACTTGGGGTCCAGGAGGCTGAAGGAGAATGTGGAGCCGGGGAGTCAGCGGGACCAGCGGCACCAGGCTGGGCTGTTGGACCAGGCTGAGAGGGAGAAGGCAGAGAGACGAAGGTGAGGAATGGGGCTTGTGACCCGATCGCCAGGGCTGACATGACAGACCCCGAGTCCGTGTGCATGCACAGTGTGCAGGGCGGCTGCGGGCAGAGCCAGGCTGGGCGAGGCAGGCAGAGGAGCTCCCAGACTAACAGGGTCCACATTTGGGTGATGGAGCTGTCCCTGCTGATTTGGTGTGGGGTTTGTGGCTGGACAAGTGTCCCTGCACCAGTGAATGTATGGAGCTTGGCACATGCCAAGGCAGACCCTTTCTGACTCTGCATGAAACAAACTGCCTGGATGACCTGGTGGGTCACTGTAGTCAGGGTGGGGCAGAGGTGGGCAGAGAGTGGCTGAGGAGGGAAAGGACCAGGTTGGCCCAAGCCCCGAGCAGGTGTCTGGCTGGAAGCCAGGGAAGGGAGTTCCTTCTCCTTTCCCTGCTTTGATTTCTCGTGCAGGCAAGAAGCCGAGCAGAGGAAGGCCCTGCTCCACAGGTTCCCCAGGAGACCCCGGGAGGGGCAGAAGCGCACCTGGAAGGAAGACACGGAATCTTGTGACTATGTGAGGGTGAGTGTGTGTTGCTTCCCCGGCTGTGCCCTTGGGCACTCCCTGGGCTCCATGTGCCTCCTGGGGGAGGTGGGGCTCCACTTCCTCTCTGACCAGTGGCAGTTGAGCAGCGTGGTCTTTGCACCCTTTTTTTCCTTGGTGCCCATGATATTGCCTTATGCCTTGCATTTGTGTGAACCGTGGCTGGTTGGCATGTGATGGTCATTGGCGGGCACTCCTGGAGCACATACCACCTCAGAGAACAGGCCTCTGTCCTTCATGACACATTACCCCCCTGCCCATCCCCTCTCAGGAGCTGCCACCATGACTCTCCAGCATCAGGACTCTTATTGCCTCATGAGCATAGTGGATGGAAGAGCTGGTCCAATGGAAGAAGCATCGCTGTGAGGCAGGACTTTGCGTGTCCCCCCACAATGTCTCAAGGGCATCAAAAGCATCCAGTCATACCTTTGTTCCGGACCAGCCCTGCAACTGCATTCCCTACTCCCAGGGTGAGTCAGATCAACAGATCCCATCTTTTTCTATCCCTGTTCCGGGGGAGGGGGTTGTTACTAAGGTCTTGGCCGTTAGTTGGTTTCTTTCTTTCTTTCCTGAGTGTTCATTTTGCCTTAGTGCTGGGGCCAAACTCATGGAGTCCCATGTGTTCTCTATTCCCACAGTGTCCACACATGCCGATGCCTGTCTACACCACCAGGAGGCCTTCTATCCCTGAGCCTGCCCTGCTGATGGAACCACGTACTGACAATCCAGTCATGAGTGTCTGGTCCCATTCCACATCTCATCTCAGAAGCCCTCAAGTTAGCCTCAGCCCACCTGGTGGACCTCCTGGTGCCCAGGAAGTGCCGATCACTGACACCCCTCAGCCGGCTCGCCAACCCTGTGTCAGGGCTGACAGCCTGGTTGTGCAGCAGAGAGACAAGAGGCCCTGCAGAGTGTCCCTCGAGGGTCCCCAGGCTGGCTCCCAGGGCCATGGGCTGGGACACACCCAGACACCACCCAAGTATCCTGAGGAGAACACCCGTCCCGCTGTCAGCAACGCATTGGCAGACAATTCCAAATGCCCCCCCCCCCCAGGCTCCAGGCAAGAAATGTGCCCACATGCCCCTAGACAGGACCCTGAACCCCCGAAAGAAAGCGTGGTGGAGCCCCAGCCAGCACACCTGCAGGAGCATCCAGGAGGGCCTGTGGGGAATTCAGGGAATCTGTGTGCTCCAGGAAGCAGACATGCCCGTGGATGCACAGCCAGGCCCCCGCAGCCCAGGAAGACACCTGCCCTCCAGCCAAGCAAGGGCCCCCAGCCCACACCTGCCACACCTCACTTTGAGACGCTTCAGCCATGCACCGAGCCCCCATGGCCGCACTCTGCGCGGGCCCCCACTCAGCCCCTGGAATGGTCTTCACCAGATTGGACAGAAGCTGCTGGAGCTCCCGGTTCCTTGCAGCTCCCTCATTCCTTCCTCCCGAGAAGCCAGGCCCTGCTCAGGGCCCTCCTGCCCCCCACCTGTTGAACGGAGCCTGTGTCTGTGGCCCCTGGAGTGTCCTCCACGGTGACCTACAGGTGTCCTCATCCTCAGTAGACACTGAGAGCGAATGAGCCAGCTCCTGGCCTCGGACATTGTCCTCCACCCCACTGCACCCTGACGGGGTGACTGCGGACCTGAGGACGTGGCCCCTCCTGGACTCATGTGGGGAATCAGCACTTGCTCAGCTGCTTTGCATGGAAATTCCTGGGTCCACAGCGTGCTGCCCCTCATGCCCCTGGGGCCCTGCACAGACACCCACCCCCCAAAACACACCTTACACTTTTCTTTAGGGAAATCTGTGTGCTGTGGCAAAGGGTAGTCTTCCCTCTGGAATGTCAATTTTCTCTTCTGTAAATAGGTTTTCCAATAAATGGAGGGAAATTTGAATCAGCACTTGTTACTCCATTGGAAATAGAATCTCAGATGTTAATGTGTCTGTGGTGTACACATGTGTGCCTTTGGGGTTTTGGCATCGAGAACCCACTGTGGGCCCAGCAAATGGACATACTTTTTTCTCCTGAGATGAGTTTTTCTAGACTGTGGTGGTAGCTTTGTGGGAATTGTGGTGGGCAATATTTCATCTATGCATTTCAGTTATTCTCAGCGTTAATTTAGATTTGTGTGTAGTGTTTTATTTCCCTTAATAAAATATTAGCACCGATGAAATGCGTCCATGTGTTTCTTAAGATTTTGTGTTCTTTTTTTTTTTTTTAAAATCTCAGCAATTCTGAAACTCTCTATAGTTAATTTAATTCCTCCATCCTCGATTAACTGAAACGGGACAACAGCTTGATAGTTTTGGGGGATCTGTAGACTTTGAGGGTCTCCTGCACACCCAGTCTCCTTCGTGAAGTACTGCATAGGGAACATTGACCGTGTGCACCCTGTGAGGGAGCCCTGTGTACTGTATGGGCCCTGGGTCGCACATTGGTCTGTAATGGGATGAGTGGGTGGTTTCCCTCTATACATATTCTGGATCCCACTTTAATGTTGGATCATGATGCCTCCTTTCTGAGACCTGGGCAAGGAGATTTTTTAACCTCCTGAGGATTTCCTAAGGAGGCAATGGTTGACAAGTCGTCTAAATACCACAAGACCAAGGCCACGGAGTCTCTCTCTCTCTCTCTCTCTCTCTCTTATTCTCTCTCAGTCTCTCTTTCTCAGGGATATCTCTGATATGGGCCCATGGACACAAAACAATACAACACCATGCCAAATGAGAACAAACCAAACCAAGCACTTCCATATTTGTATTCAGAGAATTTCTTTTTCTTTCTTTTTTTGTTTTTTTGGTTTTTTTGGAAAAACAACTGACTGCTCTTTTCTCACTCCAGAGCATCTGCTTAAGGGTGTTCCCTTTCTCTGTGCAGATGCCTGTAGGTGGAGGGTAGAGGAGCTCCTTTATGAGCACACTAGGGTTTAAAAAGTCAGAATGCAGTAGAAAAGCCACAGTGTGTGATCCTTCTCCCACCCCCAACCCCTAAGTAACTCCCATTCATGCAATCATTATGTGACCCAGGTCAGAGTCTGGCCCCTTGAGCCTCAGGCCCCTGTCTCATCCCATGGATGCCGCCCTATTGCTATCTCATGGCTTCTGAGAAAAATGCAGCTTCCTGGGCCCTCAAGAGATGCATACATGAATAGAAATATTCCCTACTTTCTGGAGCCTATGAAAATCCCAGAGGTCCAAAGGTATGAAGGTCTATCCTCACAGGGGCATGTTGGGATTGGAACTAGCAAAGTAGTCTAAGGATTCTTGGACTTGCAAGAATATAGGGCACAGGGGTGAGGAGGCAGGCAGGCTTGAGCAAAGGGCCTTATTCTGGGCTCTCCAGCACAATTAGGACTTCATGCGCTGTGGAGGGGATTCCATCCATGTGCACAGGGAGACCAGGGAGAAAGGCTAGCGGAAGAAGTCCTGAGCAGGCCTGTTCTCCCCCTCTAGTCACCTCACTTGTCTTTTGCTTCCCTGCCATCAAAAAACCAAACCAAACCAAACCTAAAACAACCAAACACAACCAAACCAAACCCAAACCTATCTTCCCAAAGGAAAATCCACTCTCATCCAGATATGGAAGATGACAGAGTTATCTGAACAAGCTGGTATAGGTTATGGATATTAGTAATAGATGTATTTAGCACAGTTGGATGCACATTGGGTGAATCCTCCCTTCCTTCAGCCTTGGGGAAAAATGGGGCCACTTGAAGGTGAAAGGATTAGAAGCAGTGAGCAGCCAGCTTTGAGTGTGGAAATGATGCTGAGGACCTCGGTCAGTGTGAGCATGTCTGACCGTGTCCTCATGCATCCCTCATCCCATTGCTTATCTTCTCTTTATATTGAAAGACCAATTGTCCAAACCACCATGGGTGGAGTGTTGGCAGCAATGTGTTTGGTCATATACAACCAGCACCGATTTGAAAACCCAGGGCACCTACACAAAGAAATGACAAACTACCGTGTACGTCGATGACCTGCAGCCTTGCATGGCGACAGACTTCTTTTCAGGAAACTATGGGCACAAAATATATATTGAGAAGTCAACCCATAAACCCGGACGCTTGATAATATTTGGAAATGCAAAGAGGCAATGAAATGCTTATATTTCAGGAGTTAAATGCATCCTGCCTGATTAGATCATGTTGATTGAATCACAGCCCCTTCACAATCCACCCCCACCTTTGACTGAAGAGCAGGTGCCTGGCAAGGACCCATCTCCCGCAGGGAATTGCTCCATATCCCAGCAACTCTAACTTGTCCAGACACTTTACTGTCATCCGTCTGTGTGACAATCTCCTGACAAAGAAGAGGTGGGCACAGGATTTCAGATCACTTCCACTCCAATTTTGGTCCTTGGGTGACACCTCAGAAAGATATTCTCAACTGAATGAATGTGGGTTTTGAGGTTAACTAATGGGTGCTATGTAACAATTATATTCCTTTGGGGCACGATTGACTAATGCATTGTTGAAAGGTAATTAATGTGTGATTATGCTGATTCTTATGATTTGGGCAGCGTTCTCGTGTTCTTTCAAACTTTGGTCACATATACATGCATTTAATGTTTCCATTATTTCCTTTCAGAATGAATTATAACATTCACGAATCACAGTTATTAGAAAATAATGAGACAGTTTGAATTTTGTGGAGAAAATATCAGGGTTTCTTTAAGTATTATTTATTCATCAGACAGATTGAGTAGAGAGCTAAGCGGATAGATCTGTGTCAGTTGGAGAGTGAGATGGAGCCTCTCACTGAGCAGGGATCCAGACTGTGCACAGAAAACCCCAGAACCAAACCACATTGTTGGAAAAGTCTTGAAAATGTCACTGAGTTGGGAGGTTGCCCTCAAGCAGACATTATCTAGAACACTCCAAGGGCAAAAGCAGCCACATTGGAAGGAATTGGCAGCATCGGATTCCCTCCTGACGGCGGGGCTCTTCCTTATCCACCACCGTCTCCCGTCTCTGCACCCAGAGTGTCTTCACTCCATGCTCTTCCTCCGTGAGGGATTTCTTAAAATTCCATTCTCTCCCCGAGTTCCCTCCCTTGCTTATGGAGTCTTCAGGTTCCATGTGTCCTTCAATTCTTTGCTTCTGTGTGATCGCTGGCATGTGAGCCCCCACATGCTAGAGCCACCACGTGGAACTGATTTACTGAGATGTCTCCAAATGGAAAAAGCCCTAATGCAACAAAATGTATTGATTCCACATATATTCCAAATCGTGTATCACACAAAGTATCACTAAAAATTTTAAAGACAGCTATGGTTTTCTTTTTAATATTCCCCTGGCTATTCAGGGTCTTTTCTATTTCCACACAAATCTTAAGATGATTTGTTCCAAATCTTTAAAGAAAGTCCTCAGTGTTTTGATAGGGACTGCATTAAATGTGTGAATCGCCCTGGGTACCCTTGACATTTTCATAATATTACTTCTTCCAATCCGTGAGCTTGGAATATTTTTCCATCCCTTTGTGTCTCCCTCCATCTCCATAAAAGTGTTCTGTAGATTTTAGGGTATAGATCCTTTACCTCTTTGGGGAGGTTGATTCCTAGGTATCTTATGTTGAATAGCAGTGGTGAGAGTGGCCATCCCTGCCTTGTTCCTGATCTTAGGGGAAAGGCTCCCAGTGTTTCCCCATTGAGAATGATGTTTGCTGTGGGCTTTCCGTAGATGGCTTTTAAGATGCTGAGGAGTGTCCCCTCTATCCTACACTCTGAAGACAGGATTAGCTCTGTCCACTGCCAGAAGAGTGAATGCAATGGCTTCTTCAAAAGAAACTAAAACACTGTACTGAAACCTTCTCATCTTGCCCTCTGGTAACAGGAGGCTAATGTATTTTATGTCCCCTAATCACCGCAGGGGTGGGGTTCTTTTCCCATTAAAATGAGCACTTTTAATAATATCACCGTGTTATGGATTGTTCTCATCTCCATGCCTTTACTGTGCTTGATTTCTATGAAGTGGAGAGGCAGAGCTAAGATGTGGTCCATCTGTGGTGTCTTCTATTGGAGCAGCTGGTAATGGGATGATGCACACCTCACGGGAGGAGGCAAGCTCCCTAGAAGCTGTTTCCTGTCTCCTGCCTGAGCTCAAACCTGCCACGAGACACATGCCCTAATATATCACCTGTGAAAAGTCCTGACTTTGTTTTCTCCTGCTGGACAACACAAAAGCTCATGAAGGGGAGTCAGGTAATCCTTCTGCTTACATTCACCCACCATGGCCAGGAACCTACCCTCCTTGTCAAGCTCACAGATCATTGATTGGATGTGGCCTCCCAGATTAAACCTCCATATACTGCCATGGAATCTACCCTTGGGGCTGTCCCCAAAATCCAATTGTAGCCCAGATTTCTATTGTGAAAACAATTCCAGCCTGACATTTTGCCACAGGTTGATGGAGCCAGGTCTCAACACATTGTAACCTGGAAACAGTTATGAGGTCCCCCTAGAACTCCATCCAGGATTGGCAATTCCAGTTTCTCAGGAAATAACTCACGAATCTGTGGATCCCTGAGTGGCTCAGTAGTTTGGCACCTGCCTTTGGCCCAGGGCGTGATCTTGGAAACCGGGGATCGAGTCCCACGTCAGGCTCCGGGCATGGAGCCTGCTTCTTCCTCCTCCTGTGTCTCTGCCCCTCTCTCTCTCTCTGTCTATCATAAATAAATAAATGAATAAATCGATCTTTAAAAGAAAAAGAACTCATGAACTGGTCTGTGGGAGGCTCTGCAGATTCTTGGTCTGTCCTCATGACTAATAGACCTTGATATAGAGAGACACCCCTCGAGTGACTAATGGATACCTGGACAGGATGAGCATTGACGTCCAGACACCTAACCAGAGAATCAATCTGCTGACACTCCAGCCTCCACAGTCCCCACAGTGTGTTATCCAACCATCTCCCATCATCCTTCCTAGGGGTCTCTGCTAGCCTTGGACAGAGATGGTGTGCTTCTCGTTCAATCTACTCCCTCCCCCTTAATTTCTCATACAAGCATCTTCCTGGTCAGAGATCTCATAATTGAAGAAACCCTGAAGAATAATGTCCCTATGTCCCATTGCCATTTCCTCTTAAATGGCTGCTGGCGCTTCCCCTATATTGAGCCAGTGAGTAGGAGTGAGAAATTCCCATGGGGGGAGGATATGAATTTGAGCTGCAGGTGACCTAGAGGTGGCTGTGGAATTCCACTCAGGGGAAGCAGGCAAAGAGGCCTCTGTGAGGAGCCAGCCTGGAAATAAAATAACTGTTTCAAGGTTCTGAAATACTGGGGAGAAAAAGCCTGCACACCAAATTATATGTGGGAATCTTTTATTAAGAATAAAAAAGCACACAACTTTGTAATAACATTTTAGAGCAAAAACAAACAAAGCAGATGCAATATTTTACATAACAATTTCAGAGAAATAATATCAACAGTACAGAAAATGTTCTAGGAGAAAACATGGTGTAATTTGCAAAACTCTGGATGGGATCTTTTTCTAAATCAGAAATTCAGACATTTATAAAACAATTTCAGATTAACTTGTTAATTTCTGTTTACAACCAGGTTACAAATTGCCAGGATGATTTCCCTACATTTGTTAGAAAATGGATTTCACTAAGACAAACTGACATTCCAGACTGGGAAGCACGCTTTGACATTCCTATAGATTTACCTAAAGAAAAACTGCAGCATCTGTGTAGTGGGGGGAGTGTATGTGTAGGCGCACAAAAGCAGGACACCCAGCACGTGGTGGACTTGACCGTTTCCATCCAGTTCAGTGGAGGAATTGATGGTTCACCACATCAGTCCAGGTGGGGACATATCCTCATTCCCACAGACACCTCCTCAGGGTCCTCTGCTGTGGAGGACAAGTCCCCGAGTCCATGAGCTGTCTCATTCCCTATGACAGTCTTCAGAGGACGGGGATACCTGCAGATGCTCTTAGGGAACTCTTGGCAAGACATGCACACAGGTTCCCTCACTCTTTACGACACAATAAACTGTATTGGCCATAAGAAACACAATTCCCAGACATGAAAGTAACCCTGACACCTTAGATCTCTAATTTGTCTTAGGTACATGAAAATCTCCAAAAAAGCCTGATTTCTTCTGCACAGATCCTATTGTCCCTTACTATCCAGTAAGGGTGGCATGTCCAAGTTTGAATACAGAGTGAAAATAACATTATGATGTGATGTTACAACTGCACATCTATGGTCACACTCAGAGGCGTTTGGTTGTCATGCAATAATTTCCATTCTACAATGAACTTGTCAAACTCTTCTGTAAGAAATGCAATGATAACATAGAACACCTATAACCTGACCTCAAAACGCTTTGGTAGACTCATGAACTTGGCACTGTTTTCCAGAGGTATCAACCCAGGTCCAAATTGAATTTGAACTGGTCTGAAATCCAGAGTCCACTTCTTCTGGGTCAAGAGATGCCACAGAGCAGACGGTAGCAAAATAGTCATAAAAAGTTATGTTCAGTGGGAGGCTGGGCATTTCCCTTTGGAATAAGAGTCCTTGTTAGTTTGCTTCTCTTCAGTCTTAATGTGGGAGAGAGTGAAGGGAACATAATAAAATCACTGTGGTTCAATCATGTCTGGATGCAGTTATCGCCCCAAAAATAAGCACTTAATTTCCATCTTACAATTTCCAAGCAATGACCAAGACACATCGCTAGCAAGACCCAATATATACTTATGTTCAGAGAAATATTCTTTCAATATAAATAGAAGAAAAGCATTGGGAAGTGGGGAGCATGACGAAAGGGTCAAACATACTGACTTCAACCCCAGGTCCTCAGCATCATATTCACTCTCAACCCTGATTGCTCACTGCCTCTCACCTGCAAGTGGCCCCCACTCTCCCCAAGGCTGAAGGAGAGGCAGGTTCCTCGATACACCCCATATGAAATCCACACTATCCCAATAAAAGATCATGACAATGAACCAGGTTTAAATATCAGTGTCCTCAAGTTTCAGTTGAAGGCCATATCCCATGAACACACCAGATAGATGGTTCTTCCATACATACAGAACACACACTTCACACAACACAAAATATTTCCAGTATGGGACTGTGTTCGGGTTTGGAGTGAGTGAGTGATGCTGTGTGTGTGGGTGTGTGCGCCCATGTGCACCAAAGTTAGGAGACACATCCCTGGACTGCTTCCCCAGACCTCTGTCCCTTCTTGCTCATCCTCTTGGTAGGTCTGGCTCTCCCTGGCACACGCGGGACTTTGGCCACGTCCCCGGCCACCTGAGGTGGGAGCATCCCAGCTGCAGTGGTGAGCAGGTCGACAGTCTGTTGAGGATGATTCTTCGGCATCTCAGGTCTGTATTTGGAGTGGTGAAGGATGACTGCGTTCACAGGAAGAGCAATTTCTCTTCTCCTGACATTGAGTTCAGGCTTAGGGCGGTTGCATTCTTGGAGGCATCTCCACTGGTCTAATGTCATTTGTTGTCTGGAGGTCTCTTCCCCACGCTCCTCCAACTCAGGAAGGTTCACGGAGGGATCCGTTGCCGGCTCTCCTGAGGCCTCACCCACCACCGTGGGGTCTGCCTCGGGAGATGCGAGTCCTCCCTCCTCGACTGACTCCCTCCCAAGGTCTCTCTCCAGATCAGTCTTCTGCATATAAAAGAGGACATAGGCAGGTTGGCGCAGCGCACAAATCACATCACAGGCGCTGACCTTAGCATCATCCATTTTATACCACTGGCCATTTCCTGCCTTTACGAAACAGAAGTAATGTCCGCTGTGGCAACTCCTCCCAGCGTGCACCAGCACGGCATAGAGCACATAAACCAAGGGTCCTGCCCTCTGCTCAGACAGGCAGTGTTGCATGTCAAGGCGCTCAGGATATTGCACCTCCTTAGTCATTTTGTTGCCTGTCAAGTCTGAGAATCGTCTCAAGACCAGGATGAGGACCTTCGGGGAAGTGTGCAAAGTCTACACCTTGGACGCAGGCACCTTCTCCAGACACTTACTACAATGGTAGGCATTTTCACCTTCCAGCAGTTCGGGCTTCACCAACTGCTCCAAAGCTTGGCTGACGCTGTGAGCGGCCCCGATGTCCAGGCTGATGTCCAGGTAAGATTCCAGAGTGCTCGAAATGCCTTGGTAGTGGAGACACTGGATTTGAGACCTCCAGTACCCTCCAAAGAGTTGCTGGATGAGGGTGCTGTCCTGAGGACGCTCAGGGTCTGAGAGCTTGTCCTCAGGCAAGCACGCTTGCTGCATTGCATCCAGAATGAACAT
Organism: Canis lupus familiaris; assembly: GCF_011100685.1. Classification (NCBI taxonomy): domain Eukaryota; kingdom Metazoa; phylum Chordata; class Mammalia; order Carnivora; family Canidae; genus Canis; species Canis lupus. Next base: position 28,384 of record NW_023330402.1, read on the forward strand.
GAGATACTCATGGGCATCTTCCTGCTTGTGTCTGTGGAAGGCGGCGAGCAGGAGTGGCAGGGGCCGGAGCACACGTCCAGGATGGCAGAGAACCCGCGTCAGGTGAGCCTGCAGGGTACACAGCATGCAGGATGTCTACTTCCTACAGGTGGTCCCGTGCTGCTGGGACAGCATGTAGCTGGCGAGGGGCTCTGTGTAGGTCAGACACTGTAGGGTCGCATTCACATAGCAAGTGTTGCCCATGTTCTGAAGCCCGGCTCCCACCTGGGAAAGGCTCTTCCAACTCAGAGGCGTCTTGGTGGGAGGCAGCCCTGCTGATGCGGGAGCCAACGGGTTAGTCAGGGAGGAGAGCGTCTTTGATGCAGGGGATGCCCTCTCGGGCACAGAGGGTCTTCCGTGGACTTCAGCACCGCCTCTCCTTGACCAGCATAACTGGGGTTTGGGAGAGGCGCTGAACTGAGGCTCCTCTGAGGGGTGGAGGTGGGCAGCCTCCATGTCTGCAGAAACAGTGTCCACAAGATACATTCAACCAGGAGCTTTGGGTTGCAAAGGGATGCTCCTCTCACTGTGCCAGTTTCCAAATGTCAGATAGTGACCCTCACCTCCACCTTTCATGGCTTTTGGGCCCTGGGATAAGGCACAAAGTCCTCTAATCCACTCTAATTGCTTGATTGGATTACGGGATTTGGGTGTGGTCCCTCCCTGACAGAGACCATTCAGGTCAGCCCAGCTCCTAATCTTGCCTCCCACAACAGACAGCACCTTCAGATCTTTCTCAACCTCCCTAACTGCCCCTACCTATGTCTAACAGACTTTCTTCAGTGTTTCTATGTTCAGTGGAAATCTTAATGAGTGTCCTTTTTCTTTTTGAGTAACCTCAAGTGAGCCAAGGAGAGTTAGACATTAGTGCTCTAAGACAGGGAAGATCATTCTCCCAAAAGAGCTCAGGTATCACATAGGAACACCTTATCCTCACCAGCCAGAATGTTTGTAGCTGTAACCAATTATTTGGGAATATGGTGTCCATGCTTTTCTTCTACACCTTCATCTCTGTCTACTATGAATCCAATATACAAAGATGATGAAGGTCTTAATGAATATCATTGTCTGTCTAGGTGTGTCTCGGGTCTACAACAAGTGAAATCCTCTGGATGGTTTTATGCTTTTGGGAAACATTCCTTTAAAGCTCCTTTCTGACAGGTCTATATCTTAAATCCAGTGTTATTATGCCGAATTTTAAGTTTTCCTCAGGTAATTCTACACCAATATTCTTTATATACTTTTGACTTAATTGGAGTATGTCGTAGGCTTGCACCTTTTTTACACATTATGGTTTTGGCAGTTGTAGATGCAGGGAGGTAGGCACGGGGTTAGCTCGTGGTTTGGAAGTGTCATTATGGCTTATTCTGTTTACAGAATTGGTAGTCTCTGCTGAAAGATTTTTGATTCAACAAGACAATTAATTCCTACTGTGACCATGACCATTTCCAGTTTATGAATTTGAATAAGCCTTAGGAAAGGTTAAAACCTAAGTCCATTTGTCTTCTTTACTAAACAGAGGCCAAGAGAAATTTTGCAAGGCCTTGGTCAGTGACTGGGCTGCACAAGCCCTGGGGCCCTGCTGAATACTTGATGTTCACTTGTCGTCCCTGGACACTGAGAGAATAAAAGTGTCATCTCTTATGCCACCATGTTTTAGGATATTTATTCTGAAACCATGGAGTCTAAAAAAATTTTTGTGTAGGATGCTCTTTATGATATCTCCGTGTTTAACTGAAAGTTTTAATTGACAAAATGAATATTACATCATGAATATCGTCAAACTATGACCCCATTTTTATTGCCATTAGCTCTAAATTGAGCAACCATACAGAGACATGGGGCCTAGGAATGATGTCTTTTGCTGAGTCTCCTCGTGTTGTCCAGAGATCCCATTACTCATTGTTTGACGTGAGAAATAACTGTTTGGGAAGGTTTAACAATCCCTCTCTTTCTATAATCTGCTTAAACAAAGCCAGGCACATCCTCTGTGCCTGAGAAAGTACAATATTATTATTGTCTGCTTATCATTGTTTTTTTAATCATCATTCTCATTCTTATTATCTGCCTCAATTAAGTATTTAAACACCTTATGAGTATTCTATGTCAGTTGATTGGCTAGATGCCTGATGAACTTCAGTAGTCTATTACAATATCCCCAGTTCAACTTTGGACTCTATTAAAAATTTCCTCTTACTTTGAGCAGAAATCTAAGGCTGTGCAATTCCTTTCTGTTGGTCTGAGTCCTAACTGGGGTAGAACAGGTTCAGTGTTTCTTCAGCATGGCATTATCTCAGGTATACGACAGCAATATGTGTTCTTTCTCCTCCTCAAAGCTGTATTTTCCAAGAACAAGTTCCCTTTGGGAGTGACTGCCAGTTCTTTGTATTATTTCTCTTGAGAACATCTGTCACCAAAAACTTTTTTCAATCATTTATCTCAAAATACCTTTACTCTCTTCAGCTTAATCTTTGTTCTAAAGAAAAACTCGTTGTCCACATCACCCTGAATTCCAGAATTAAACCCATTATTCATTGATATTTCTTACAGAATGGATCAGCCTCAGGTTTCTTTTATCTTTGCACCTAAAATCTTGAAACTCCACAGCCACATGGCTGTGGTCTATCGTTGCATGTGGCCTATCGTTGACCTGCCTACAGTATAAACAGCACCATCTTTACCTTTTGTTATATATCTGAAACTATTAATTTGGAGACATGAAAACAATCACACATTGGGAAGGAATGTTATTGAAATTAGAAAGTAGACTGCCTCCATCCCAGGAAGACATACTCTGCTTCTAGATATCCTAGAAATGACTATGGCAGAAGGAATTGAATACCCAGTAGGGACACTGTGTAAGTTGTGCAGGGAATCTGAGCTCCCATACAGCTGCTCACATGATATGTGCTTTTTATTTTTTTTTAATTTATTTTTTATTGGTGTTCAATTTACTAACATACAGAATAACCCCCAATGCCGTCACCCATTCACTCCCACCCCCCACCCTCCTCACCTTCTACCACCCCTAGTTCGTTTCCCAGAGTTAGCAGTCTTTACGTTCTGTCTCCCTTTCTGATATTTCCCACACATTTCTTCTCCCTTCCCTTATATTCCCTTTCACTATTATTTATATTCCCCAAATGAATGAGAACATATAATGTTTATCCTTCTCCGATTGACTTACTTCACTCAGCATAATACCCTCCAGTTCCATCCACGTTGAAGCAAATGGTGGGTATTTGTCATTTCTAATAGCTGAGTAATATTCCATTGTATACATAAACCACATCTTCTTTATCCATTCATCTTTCGTTGGACACCGAGGCTCCTTCCACAGTTTGGCTATCGTGGCCATTGCTGCTATAAACATCGGGGTGCAGGTGTCCCGGCGTTTCATTGCATTTGTATCTTTGGGGTAAATCCCCAGCAGTGCAATTTCTGGGTCGTAGGGCAGGTATATTTTTAACTTTTTGAGGAACCTCCACACAGTTTTCCAGAGTGGCTGCACCAGTTCACATTCCCACCAACAGTGTAAGAGGGTTCCCTTTTCTCTGCATCCTCTCCAAAATTTGTTGTTTCCTGCCTTGTTAATTTGCCCCATTCTCACTTGTGTGAGGTGGGATCTCATTGTGGTTTTGATTTGTATTTCCCTGATGGCAAGTGATGCAGAGCATTTTCTCATATGCATGTTGGCCATGTCTATGTCTTCCTCTGTGAGATTTCTCTTCATGACTTTTGCGCATTTCATGATTGGATTGTTTGTTTCTTTGGTGTTGAGTTTAATAAGTTCTTTATAGATCTTGGAAACTAGCCCTTTATCTGATATGTCATTTACAAATATCTTCTCCCATTCTGTAGGTTGTCTTTTAGTTTTGTTGACTGTATCCTTTGCTGTGCAAAAGCTTCTTATCTTGATGAAGTCCCAATAGTTCATTTTTGCTTTTGTTTCTTTTGCCTTCGTGGATGTATCTTGCAAGAAGTTACTATGGCCGAGTTCAAAAAGGGTGTTGCCTGTGTTCTTCTCTAGGATTTTGATGGAATCTTGTCTCACATTTAGATCTTTCATCCATTTTGAGATTATCTTTGTGTATGGTGAAAGGGAGTGGTCTAGTTTCATTCTTCTGCATGTGGATGTCCAATTTTCCCAGCACCATTTATTGAAGAGACTGTCTTTCTTCCAATGGATAGTCTTTCCTCCTTTATCGAATATTAGTTGACCGTAAAGTTCTGGGTCCACTTCTGGATTCTCTATTTTGTTCCACTGATCTATGTGTCTGTTTTTGTGCCAGTACCACACCGTCTTGATGACCACAGCTTTGTAGTACAACCTGAAATCTGGCATTGTGATGCCCCCAGATATGGTTTTCTTTTTTAAAATTCCCCTGGCTATTCGGTGTCTTTTCTGCTTCCACACAAATCTTAAAATAATTTGTTCTAACTCTGAAGAAAGGCCATGGTATTTTGATAGGTATTGCATTAAACGTGTATATTGCCCTGGGTAACATTGACATTTTCACAATATTAATTCTGCCAATCCATGAGCATGGAATATTTTTCCATCTCTTTGTGTCTTCCTCAATTTCTTTCAGAAGTGTTCTATGGTTTTGAGGGTATAGATCCTTTACATCTTTGGTTAGGTTTATTTCTAGGTATTTTATGCTTTTGGGTGCAATTGTAAATGGGATTGACTCCTTAATTTCTCTTTCTTCAGTCTCATTGTTAGTGTATAGAAATGCCACTGATTTCTGGGCATTGATTTTGTATCCTGCCACAATACCGAATTGCTGTATGAGTTCTAGCAATCTTGGGGTGGAGACTTTTGGGTTTTCTATGTAGAGTATTATGTCATCGGCGAAGAGGGAGAGTTTGACTTCTTCTTTGCCAATTTGAATGCCTTTAATGTCTTTTTGTTGTCTGATTGCTGAGGCTAGGACTTCCAGTACTATGTTGAATAGCAGTGGTGAGAGTGGACATCCCTGTCTTGTTCCTGATCTTAGGGGAAAGGCTCCCAGTGCTTCCCCATTGAGAATGATATTTGCTGTGGGCTTTTCATAGATGGCTTTTAAGATGTCGAGGAATGTTCCCTCTATCCCTACACTCTGAAGAGTTTTAATCAGAAATGGATGCTGTATTTTGTCAAATGCTTTCTCTGCATCTAATGAGAGGATCATATGGTTCTTGGTTTTTCTCTTGCTGATATGATGAATCACATTGATTGTTTTATGGGTGTTGAACCAGCCTTGTGTCCCAGGGATAAATCCTACTTGGTCATGGTGAATAATTTTCTTAATGTACTGTTGGATCCTATTGGCCAGTATCTTGTTGAGAATTTTTGCATCCATGTTCATTAGGGATATTGGTCTGTAATTCTCCTTTTTGGTGGGGTCTTTGTCTGGTTTTGGAATTAAGGTGATGCTGGCCTCATAGAACGAATTTGGAAGTACTCCATCTCTTTCTATCTTTCCAAACAGCTTTAGGAGAATAGGTATGGTTTCTTCTTTAAACGTTTGATAGAATTCCCCTGGGAAGCCATCTGGCCCTGGACTCTTGTGTCTTGGGAGGTTTTTGATGACTGCTTCAATTTCCTCCCTGGTTATTGTCCTGTTAAGGTTTTCTATTTCTTCCTGTTCCAGTTTTGGTAGTTTGTGGCTTTCCAGGAATGCGTCCATTTCTCCTAGATTGCCTAATTTATTGGCGTATAGCTGTTCATAATATGTTTTTAAAATCGTTTGTATTTCCTTGGTGTTGGTGCTGATCTCTCCTTTCTCATTCATGATTTTATTAATTTGAGTCTTCTCTCTCTTCTTTTTAATAAGACTGGCTAATGGTTTATCTATCTTATTAATTCTTTCAAAGAACCAACTCTTGGTTCTGTTGATCTGTTCCACAGTTCTTCTGGTCTCGATTTCGTTGAGTTCTGCTCGAATCTTTATTAACTCCCTTCTTCTCTTGGGTGTAGGATCTATTTGCTGTTTTTTCTCTAGCTCCTTTATGTGTAGGGTTAGCTTTTGTATTTGAGTTCTTTCCAGTTTTTGAACGGATGCTTGTATTGTGATGTATTTCCCCCTTAGGACTGCTTTAGCTGCATCCCAAAGATTTTGGATGGTTGTATCTTCATTCTCATTAGTTTCCATGAATCTTTTTAATTCTTCCTTAATTTCCTGGTTGACCTTTCATCTTTGAGCAGGATGGTCCTTAACCTCCACGTGTTTGAGGTCCTTCCAAACTTCTTGTTGTGATTTAGTTCTAATTTCAAGGCATTATGGTCTGAGAATATGCAGGGGACAATCCCAATCTTTTGGTATCGGTTCAGACCCGATTTGTGACCCAATATGTGGTCTATTCTGGAGAAAGTTCCATGTGCGCTTGAGAAGAATGTGTATTCAGTTGAGTTTGGATGTAAAGTTCTGTAGATATCTGTGAAATCCATCTGGTCCAGTGTATCATTTAAAGCTCTCGTTTCTTTGGAGATGTTGTGCTTAGAAGACCTATCGAGTATAGAAAGAGCTAGATTGAAGTCACCAAGTATAAGTGTATTTTTATCTAAGGATTTCTTCACTTTGGTTAATAATTGATTTATATATTTGGCAGCTCCCACATTCGGGGCATATATATTGAGGATTGTTAAGTCCTCTTGTTGGATAGATCCTTTAAGTATGATATAGTGTCCCTCTTCATCTCTCACTACAGTCTTTGGGGTAAATTTTAGTTTATCTGATATAAGGATGGCTACCCCTGCTTTCTTTTGAGGACCATTCGAATGGTAAATGGTTCTCCAACCTTTTATTTTCAGGCTGTAAGTGTCCTTCTGTCTAAAATGAGTCTCTTGTAGACAGCAAATAGATGGGTCCTGCTTTTTTATCCAGTCTGAAACCCTGTGCCTTTTGATGGGGTCATTAAGCCCGTTCACATTCAGAGTTACTATTGAGAGATATGAATTTAGTGTCATCATGATAACTATTCAGTCCTTGTTTTTGTGGATTGTTCCACTGAACTTCTTCTTAAAGGGGAATTTTAAGAGTCCCCCTTAAAATTTCTTGCAGAGCTGGTTTGGAGGTCACATATTCTTTTAGTTGCTGCCTGTCTTGGAAGCTCTTTATCTCTCCTTCCATTTTGAATGAGAGCCTTGCTGGATAAGGGATTCTTGTTTGCATGTTCTTCTCATTTAGGACCCTGAATATATCCTGCCAGCCCTTTCTGGCCTGCCAGGTCTCTGTGGAGAGGTCTGCTGTTACCCTAATACTCCTCCCCATAAAAGTCAGGGATTTCTTGTCTCTTGCTGCTTTAAGGATCTTCTCTTTATCTTTGGAATTTGCAAGCTTCACGATTAAATGTCGAGGTGTTGAACGGTTTTTATTGATTTTAGGGGGGATCTCTCTATTTCCTGGATCTGAATGCCTGCTTCCCTTCCCAGATTAGGAAAGTTTTCAGCTAGAATTTGTTCAAATACATATTCTGGCCCTGTGGCCCTTTCGGCACCCTTTGGAACACCAATTAAACGTAGGTTTTTCTTCCTCAGGCTGTCGTTTATTTCCCTTAATCTATCTTCATTGTCTTTTAATTGTTTGTGTCTTTTTTCCTCAGTTTCCCTCTTTGCTATCAACTTGTCTTCTATGTCACTCACTCATTCTTCCACCTCGTTAACCCTCGTCGTTAGGACTTCTAGTTTGGATTGCATCTCATTCAATTGATTTTTAATTTCTGCCTGATTGGCTCTAAATTCTGCAGTCATGAAGTCTCTTGAGTCCTTTATGCTTTTTTCTAGAGCCACCAGTAGCTGTATAATAGTGCTTCTGAATTGGCTTTCTGACATTGAATTGTAATCCAGATTTTGTAACTCTGTGGGAGAGAGGACTGTTTCTGATTCTTTCTTTTGAGGTGAGGTTTTCCTTCTAGTCATTTTGCTCAGTGCAGAGTGGCCAAAAGCAAGTTGTATTGGGAAAAGGAGAAAAAGAGAGGAGAGAAAGAAGGAAAGAAAAGAGAAAGAGAAAAAAAAGGAAGAAAAAAAACGAAAAAAAAAAAGAAGAAAAAGAGAAAGAAAAAGAAAGAAAGGAGAAAAAAGGGGGGTGGGGGAAGGAAACAAATCAAAAAGCAAAACAAAACAAAAAAAAGAACCACGGGGGAGTATCTTCTGATTCTGTGTACTTTAAGTCCCTTGGCTTCCCCTGGAAGTTGTCAGTCAGTCTAGCTGGTCTTCTGGGGGAGGGGCCTGCTGTGCTGATTTTCAGGTGTTAGCAGTTGGGGGAGCTGCTGTGCCCCTGCCTGGTGCAGGGCTCAGTGGGGGTTGTTTACCCCGTGAGGTCCCAGGAACAACAACCCCAGTGGCGGGGTCAGCTCTGGAAACCTGGATTCAGCCCCCGCAGGAACTCCGGAGCTCTCCGTCTGCAGGGCCTGGAGGCTCCGGGCAGGGCCACTGATCTGCTCAGCTCGGGGCAGGAGCGTCCTCGCTGTCCTGGGCCCTCCCGGCCTCTGCCTGTCCCAGGGGAGGCCGGATCCTGGGCTGTGTCCCGGCGCCCTGTGCTCCGGAGCCTGCGCTGTTGGATTCACGCTCCCGCCCCGCAGCCCCCTCTGCGGAGCCGCCCCCGAGCCCCCCCGAGCTGCTCCGGGTCCCCCCGTGCGCGCTGCAGCCCTTAGGGAGCTCGGCGCACTCTCCCGGGGCGCAGGTGTCTGTTACTGTCCCGGGAGCCCGAGGGCATCCCCGCCCTCCTGGGACCTGCCCCACCTCCCTGCGAGCCCCTTTCCGCCCAGGAAGGTCGGTGCAGCTCCTGCTCCTCCGGGACGGGGCTCTCCTGTCCTGGGGACACTCGCCCCGGCCTCAGCCCGGCTCCTCGCGGGACCCCTCCCCCTTGGAGGCCTTTGTTTCTTTGTTTCTTTTTCCCTGTCTTCCTACCTTGATAGAAGCGCAAACTCTTCTCACTGTAGCATTCCAGGTGTTCTCTTTTTAATTCTCAGGCCGAATTCATAGATTTTCAGGATAATTTGAAGCTTTTCTAGGTAATTTGGTGGAGACAGGTGATTTGGAGACCCTCCTCTCCCGTCATCTTGCCCCTCCTCTGTATAGTCCCTTCTTGATGCGGGGTCCATTTCAAAACCCCCTCACAATAACGGAAAGGGAATGACAGTGTCTGTAGAACAAGATTGATCAGTTTGTGCTGAATTCCCAAATGGCAGAGGACAAAACGTTAAGAATCATCTTCTTTCATATTCCCAATTGAAGTACTGAACCCCAGGGATAGGAAAAGCAAAGAAGTTGACCACAAAATGTGCTCTGAGACACTTAACCTTGTGTCTATGCCTTGAGAGTATAAAAGAAAGCTAGAGAAGGCAGAGGACAAATTTCCTTGGAAAATGTGTTAGTGAGCTGGGATTGGGACCTCACTGTGGCTCTCAAGGGGGACGGGTGAGGAAGACAGCACTTTTATACACAATCCACACAACCCACTCAGGATTGAGGTGAGCTTCAAGAGGCTACTTGGGAAATTCAACATGCCGCCCTGTGGTTCTATACCTGAACGTGTTGACAGGTGAAGAACTCTGGCTGGAGTTGTCCACGGTGGCAGGACAGAAAGATCAGCCATGGGGTCACTACACTTATGATATTAGGTAGGGCAAAAGGGGCATGGCTCCCAGGGACCAAGTGAATACCACACAAGATCACTGGGCTGGGTGGCCCGGGTGGCTCAGCGGTTTGGTGCAGCCTTTGGCCCAGGGCATGATCCTGGAAATACGGGACTGAGTCCCACGTCGGGCTCCCTGGATGGAGCCTACTTCTCCCTCTGCCTGTTTCTCTGCCTCTCTCTCTCTCTCTGTCTCTCATGATTGAATAAATAAAAATTAAAAAAAAAAAAAGATCACTGAGCTGAAACCATCCTAAAGGGAGTATTCCCAAATAATGTGACCTGCTCAATCAAAGGGACTCAGTAGTAAGTCATTTTTGGATACATTGCTTGGGTGGAGGGAAATTCATAAGATCAACTAGAAAGAACATCAACCATTCACAAAACTGTGCAATGCCACGAACCAACAGAAACCTTGCAAGAACACATAAATGTGCTCCCCCAAAGAGATCTACCTTGGAAGACTGCTGGACTCATTTATTTCAGTGTGTCACAAAGTACCACAAAAGTTAGCTGCTTAAAGCAGCACACCCTCTCTCGCAGGTCTGTGGGTCCAAAGTCCAGGCATGGTGTATCTGGACCCCGTGCTCAGGGTTTCAGGAGACTGACAGCATGGGGTCAGCTGGGACTTTGATCTAATCTGAGGCAAGAGATCCCCTTGCATCCCCCTGGGGCTGTTGGGAAAAATTGTGTCACCTGTGGTTGTTGGGCTGCAGTGGATTGCTGTCTTCTTGGAGGATGTCGGCCAGGTATTATGCTGAGCACACAGAAGCTGCCTGGCATTCCCTGACCTGTGGCTCTTTCCATAAAATGGCAGCTTTCTCCTTCAGGGCCACCCAGAGTGTCTCTCGTACTTCAAAACTCCTACTTCTGTCTAACAGCACAAAAGAAAGAGGAGAAAACCAAGCTATACAGAATAATGCTTTGTTCACCATTGGAATCTAGTTGTTTAAAATTAATTGCAAATTCATTTACGACATAAACATACATAGTGCCATAATTAATTAAACAAGGGAATTATCAGTAGAGAACAGAAAATAGAAAGAAATATTGATATTGAAAGTTAAAATACCTGAAAAAGATTCACTGAATAGATGTGAGAGTATAGAAAATATGACAGGATCAAGAGTCACTGATATTTGACAAGGAAATTCAAATGGTACCTCAGGAAATATCTGTTTAACACAAAAGAAGTCAGTAATGCAGGAAAGGTGGGTGGAGGAGAAATTTAGGAAATAAATAGCAGGGGCATCTGGTGGCTTAGCTGGTTAAGCTTCTGACTCTTGATTTTGGCTCAGGTCATGATCTCAGGATTGTGAATCTGAGCCCAACACAGAGCCTTATTGGAATTCTCTCTCTCCCACTGTCCCTCCCCACCCTCCACTTTAGCTCTCTCTCTCTCTCTCCCACCCTCCCATAGATAAATAAATGCATAATAATAAAAAAGAAAACTATAATAGCAAATGGCGGATGTAAATCCTACCTCATCAATTATGGTATTAAATGCAAATGAATTAAATATTCCAGTTAGAGTCTAAGAGAATGGTTTTTAAATTTTTTTTTTAAAGATCCAACTATATGCTGTGTGCCTGTGTGAAAGGGACACGCTGGATTCAATGAAATGAAGAGGTCAAAAGTAGAAGGATGGAAAAATATGATGGAGCCAGAGACAAGAGAACCCTGTATAGTGGTAGACACGTCAACCGCTTAAGAACACATGACCATTATAAGCGTGTACAAACCTAACAAGAGCCACGAAATACATGAAGTGGGAACTGACACACTGAAGAGAGAAATTAATAGTTCAACAAAAGTATATGTGTCTTATAGCCCAGCATGTGATCTGTGTTGATGAATGTGTCATAGGTACTTGAAAAAGGTGTGTATGTGTGTTTTGCAGTCATTTTGGGTTGTATTCCATAAATACCAATTCACTCAACGTGGTGGTAGTGTTGTTTACATCAAACCTGTGTTTGTTAAATTTGGTTCTACCCTTTGCTGGAAAGAATGACATCAGAATCTTCTGCTCTCATTGTAGAACTGTGTTTCCCCATTTTAATCCATCCAGTTATTGTGTAAAAGTGTTATGCAGCATCCCACTCTCCATTTGATAACTTTCTTTTTTATCTGAAATGAATATTGGCACTCCAGCCTCCTTACTCTAGATATTTTCTTAGTTTATGTTTTTCCATTCATGTGTTTTCAGGCTTTCTTTGTCTTTTTATATTTAATGCTTTTCTTATAATTTGTGATCTGAGGTTACTCTGACACTTTATTTCCTAGCTTTGACAATTCACAATTATGGACAATGTCCCCATTGCAGTAGGCTGGGTGATGGGTGCCTAAGACCTCTCTGTACCATTTTTGGAACTTATTGTGAGTCTATAATTATCTCAAAGGAAAAAAAATGTTTGGAGAGAAAATTCCTTTATGGATAACATGTAGCTTTGTCTTCCTATTTAATCTATAGGATTACCTCTGTTGTTTAAGGAGAATATTCAGTCCCTTAACCTTTTTATGTAATTAATGATAGATTAGTAGGATGTTGGTCTATCAATTGAGTATTTTTGACGTCTTTGTTCTCCTTGATTTTGTCCCTCTGTTCTCTCTCTCTTATCTTCTTCCGATTACTGGGATATTTTTGTCAAAATTTGCATTATAATATATGTATTATAATTAATGGCTTCACTGGTATTATCAATACACATCCAACTTAGGGTTGATGTTAATCCATTCTCCTTAAAATTTGGAAGGCTTGTAATCATATAGGTAGACCTATTTCTTCCTATTCTCATAGTCTTTCTGCTATATTTTTTGTATGTATCACATCCACATACAGTATAAACCCACAAGGCAATGTTACAGATTTTGCTTTAAGAAGTCACATCAATTTCAAATAAATTAAAAGACAATGTATTTTTTTAAGTACTTACACTGATATTTATCTTTTCTGATGTTTTGCATTTTCCTTGAAAACCACATTTCCTTCTGGTATTTCCCTTCAGCCTGAAGAATTTCCTTTTATAGTTACTGTAGGGAATCTCTCCTAGAGAAAAATGCTTTCAATTTTCTTTGCCCTGAATATATGTTTATTCTATCTTCCCTTTTTAAAGGTATCTTTCCTGCAGATGGAATTTGGGTCTGTGGCAGTGTTATGGTTGTCTTCCTTCAGCTGCTGCAAGGTGTGTGCACAGTCACCTGACCTCTTTCAATTCTGAGGAGAAGCCAAATTCTATTTCCCTATCTCTGGTCACAGAGACACACACACATGCCCACGCTCATAGTGACTGAAATGGTCTCATGAGGACATTCATTAGCATCCTCGAAGCTCCCTGCATGATTGCTGCTCGCAGCTCCCATGGGAGTTTCTGCAGTGCGCTCCACCCACACCTCAGGAAGTCCACCCTCTTGGCTTCATGCTGTCCAGGGACATCACCACGGGGCATCGTGCAAGGAACCCTTGGAGCAGCAGGGGCGACGTTGGCAACCAGACTCATTTCCTAAGCTTCCAGGAGGCTTTGACACTGTGCAGGTGCCCAAGGAGGGAGGTCTGCACCTCCATGGCTTGGGCTGCAGTGTGAGCATTTCCTAGGGCCCTAAGGGGACAGTGGGTAATTACAGAATATCTGGGGACTTCGAATTCCCCGCGGGGACGCCACTTTGAAAACTGCTGGACCCTGGGCTCTGAGCTCAGGTGAAAGATTTGGAGGAAGCTCAGGCAATGGTATTACAATCTCGAGGTTTTCCAGGAAATTTTCTTCCCACATGTATATGCAGCTCAGTCAAGGCTTTGGATAATAACAACACAATCACTGGCAGGGTGACACTGGTTGTGGGCACACCAGAAGGTGCCCTCACATGGACCAATATTTGAGCAATTACTGATGCCAAGTCAGTGAATTTGGTCTTGCCCTTTGCAGTCATCCTAAACACCCACATTTCTAAAGGAAATATTCACTCACAGAAATAACACTTCTTTTTATAAGAGCATTGATGTGACTATGGTCAGACAATCTAATATCTCATTTAATATCATGAGTAGAAAAGATGCATTTAGGGAAGGCAAGTATCTCCTTGTCCTTCCGGTTTCCATCAAACTCATGGAGTCATGTTTGAAAGGATTAATGTTAAAATAGAATGCTGTTCTTGCTGAAATTTGTCAAGAGAAAATTATGTGTTATCAGATGAGTGTTAATTATGCTCCTCAAAAAAAAAAAAGATGTATTAACATGTTGCATCATTTCTCTTTCCAGAGTAATCCACAGACACATCCAAGTAACTAAACACTTGTCCTCTTCTGTAATATGTGTTAGATATGAGTTGTTTGCTCCATAATGTGGAACAACATTGTAGCAAAAGGTGATGGGGTAAGAAAACGTCTGGAAAACTATTTGTCTTTCCAATTCAACAATATTATTTTATTTGTGTGTGTGTTTGTGTGTGTGTGTGTGTGTGTGTGTGTGTTTGACTGTGAGTGTTTCCCAGGGAGGAAGGTCTGCATGGAAGAAGGTCGGAGGCAGAAGGTCTACGTCTGAACTCCTGTTGTGATTCTGAGTCTGGGGTTGTGGATTTGCTCCCGAATGGGACCCTCTGTGCCCTGTGACCCTGGGTCAGGTGTTCAAAACTGCAGCTATTTCAGAAAACCATTCTTTTCCTCACCCTTCGATTCATGAGTTACACATCCAAGAAGACTGACTCCACACAAAGTATTCCAAATTTAATGATATCTATGTTGACACACATGTTAACTATCTCATGTGCTATTTAGATGAGTCCAGAAGGGGGTGGTTGTCCTATGTCTTCTGGAACGCTTGCTTTCACAGAACTGAAGCTCCAGTGTAGCTCGTGTGTGCTGACTGTCACAGCGATGGGGAAGGCTATGGGCCATGGTGCAAGCGCTCAGGAGGACAAAGGATCAGGCTCTGGGCCAGGCCACGTGCAGACATGTTCATGACCAGGTTACTGGAAGACATTGTCGTGTTTGTCCAAATGGGGGCTCCTGTATTCGCTTTTTCTCTTCTCTTGGACATGGAGCTATTCACCAGGAAGCAGCAGCCTTGCAGGCAGGACTTTCTAGGAGAGAGAGGAGTCAACATGCCTGTGCCAATGTCATTTTCAATGGATTTATTCACAGGCTAAGTCATTTGAAAACACGAGACAGTTACGTTTAAAAACTACCATGTACTGGGCCAAGACAGTCCTGCCTTAGTAGTTTCTGTGAAATCCGGTGCACAGTGGCAGGAAAGTCATCTCATCTCCTATTATGTGAAAGTGAATATGTTCATTGTGAGGAATGAGAAATTTCTAGGTGTATGATGGAGAGATAATGCAGGAGAGCTGGATGACAGGGAGGCTCTTCAGCGATAGATGGACACACAGTCGATGGAGAAATAGATAGGGAGTAACATTGCTCTTGAGAGCTATTCCTCAGCCCTCCTTCCCTGCTTGGAAGGTCCTGGCCAGGGGTGTAGCAGGAGGACCCATTACTCGCAGGGCAATATTATCAGAAACTTACTGGCACTTAGAGGGTCACAACCTGATCTACTCTTTTCCAAACCAATATTTACCTCCCAGTAGGGCCTCCAGGCTTCCAATGAAAGCCATGGTTTCCCCAGGTGCAGGGGCTGCACAGGGGATGAGCAGGACTGCAGAGCATTGGAAGCACAGCACAGGAAGGATTTTTCACCTTTCCTCAGCAGGCAGTGTCCAGCTGTGGCAACATTAGAGTTGCAAGGTGGGAATACACGTCCCCAGACCTTCTGTCAATATTCATCGTGCCTCTGCAGCTCTAGCAAATGCACACCTGCCAGCCTGAGCAACTGCACAAAGTGGGGTCCTCCTGGAAGCCTAGGAAAAACTTGGGCTGCCCAGTGTAGTCCTCTACTGGCCTCAGCTCATGGTGCAAGGCTCCTTCCTGTGACCTCCCGTATGGAACGGAAACAGGTGGGTGGACTTGCTCAGGTGTGGGTAGCACAGGTGGGAGAAGGTCATCCAGGATACATGCCCTGTGAGGATAGGCCTTCCCACCCTTGGACCTCTGGGA
The DNA here is from genome assembly GCF_011100685.1 of Canis lupus familiaris. Lineage (NCBI taxonomy): Eukaryota > Metazoa > Chordata > Mammalia > Carnivora > Canidae > Canis > Canis lupus. The sequence continues at coordinate 44,086 of NW_023330402.1, forward strand.
TCTTCATAGGCTTCCAAGAAGTAGGGAACATTTCTATTACTGCACACATCCCATGAGAGCCCAGGAAGCTGCATTTTCCTCAGAGGCCATGAGATAGCAATAGGGCAGTATTCATGGGATGAGGCCAGGGTCTGTGGCTCAAGGAACCAGACTGTGATCCGGGTCACATAATGATTGCCTGAGTGGGAGTTCCTTAGGGCTTGGGTATGGGAGAAGGATCCCACATCATGGCTTCTGTACTGCCCTCTGACTTTTAAAAGCCCAGTGTGCTCATGGAGGAGCTCCTCTACCCTCCACCTACAGGCATCTGCACAGAGAGAGGGAACACCCTTAAACAGGTACCCTGGAGTGAGGAAAGAGCAGTCAGTTGTTTCCCCTAAAAAAAGAAATTCTCTTATCACGACTATGGATGTGCTTTGGTTTGGTTTGGTTTGGGGTCATTTGATTTGGTTTCATTTGGTTTGGTTTCACATGCTGTTGTATGGTTTTATTTCCATGAGCCCACATCAGAGATTTGCCTGAGTATGAGGGACAGAGAAAGAGAGAGTCAGAGGGAAGCAACCGGTCCAGGGTCTCGAGCTATTGGACCACTACGTGCCCACTTGTCAAACACTGCCTCCTTGGGAAATCATCTGGAGGGTGAAAAATCTCCATGCCCAGGCCTCAGAAAAGACGTATCATGATCCAGCATTGAAGTGAGTTCGGGATATGTATAGAGGGCAACCGTCAACTCATCCCATTGCAGACCATGTGCGACCGCGGCCCCTTGTGGGGCACATGGAACCCACGCTGGATGCTCAGGGATCGATGTTGCCTGGGTAGTACTTCACGCAGAACACTGGGTGTGCAGGAGACCCTCAATGTCTACGTATCCCCTGAACCTATCAAGCTGCTGTCTCCTCTCAAGTAATTATGGCTGCAGGAATTAATATAACTATGGAGAGGTTCAGAAATGCTGAGCAATAAAAACCCCACAAAACAAGATCAAAAGAGAGCCTTGCACGCTATTCATCAGTGCTAATATTTTATTAAGGGAAATAAAACTCTACACACAATTCTAAATTAACACTAAAGAATAAACGAACTGCAAGGGTTAAATGTCGACAATCACAGTTCCCACTAAGCTACTACCATTGACAGAAGAAAAACTCATCTCAGGAGAAAACACAATGTCCATTTGCAGGGCCCACAGGGGCTGTTCGAAGCTGAAAACCCAAATGCAGACATGTGTACGCCAATGAGAGCTTAAAGTCTGAGTTTCTATTTCTATTGGAGTGACAAGTTCTCATTCGAAATTCCGTCCATTTCTAGGAGAATCTATTTGCTGAAGAGAAAATAGACATTCCAGAGGGAAGAGTAGCCTTTGCCACAGCACACGGATTTCCTTAAGATAACTGCAAGGTGTGTCTTTGGGGTTCAGTGTCTGTGCACGGTCCCAGCAGCATGAGAGGCAGCAGGCTGTGGACCCGGGAATTCCCATGCAAAGCAGCTGAGCAAGTGCTGATTCCCCACATGAGTCCAGGAGGGGCCACGTCCTGAGGTCCGCAGTCACCCCGTGAGGGTGCAGTGGGGTGGAGGACAATGTCCGAGGCCAGGAGCTGGCTCATTCGCTCTCAGTGTCTTCTGAGGATGAGGACACCTGTAGGTCACTGTGGAGGACACTCCAGGGGCCACAGACACAGGCTCCGTCTGACATGTGGGAGGCAGGAGGGCCCTGAACAGGGCCTGGCTTCTCGGGAGGAAGGAATGAGGGAGCTGCGAGGAACAGGAGCTCCAGCAGCTTCTGTCCAATCTGGTGAAAACCATTCTTGGGGGCTGAGTGGGGGCCTGCGCAGAGGGCAGCCGTGGGGGCTCGGTGCACGGCTGCAGTGTTCCCAGGTGAAGTGTGGCAGGTGTGGGCTGGGGGCCCTTGCTTGGCCGGAGGGCGGGTGTCTTCCTGGTCTGCGGGGGCCCGGCTGTGCATCCACGGGCACGTCTGCTTCCTGGAGGGCAAAGACTCCCTGAAATCCCCACAGGGGCTCCCTGGATGCTCCTGTGGGTGTGCTGGCTGGGGCTCCATTGCACTTTCTTTCGGGGGTCCTGGGATCTGTCTAGGGGCATCTGGGCACATTTCTTGCCTGGAGTCTGGAGGGGCATTTGGGAATTGTCTGCCAATGTGTTGCTGACAGTGGGACGGGTGTTCTCCTCAGGAATACTTGGGTGGTGCCTGGGTGTGTCCCAGCCCATGGCCCTGGGAGCCAGCCTGGGGACCCTCGAAGGATACTCTCCAGGGCCTCTTGGCTCTCTGCTGCACAACCAGGCTATCAGCCCTGACACAGGGTTGGCGAGCCGGCTGAGGGGTGTCAGCGATCGGCACTTCCTGGGCACAGGAGGTCCACCAGGTGGGCTGAGGCTAACTTTAGGGCTTCTGAGACGAGATGTGGAATGGGACTGGACACTCACGACTAGGTTGTCTTCACGTGGTTCCATCAGCAGGGCAGGCTCTGGGATAGAAGGCCTCCTGGTGGTGTAGACGGGCATCGGCATGTGTGGATGCTGTGTGAAAAGAAAAAACACAGGACACCATGAGTTTGGCCTCGGCACCAAAGCAAAATGAACATTTGTGCAAGAAAGAGACCAACAAATTCCCAAGAACTCTGCAACCTCCCCAGACCAGGGAAAGACAGAAATGGCAACTGTTCACCTAGGAGTGGGGAATCCGGCTCCAGGGTGGTTCCAGAACAAATGCATGACAGGATGTTGATGCACTTTTGACATCAGAAGGTCCGGCGACACATCCATCCTTGCTCCATTGGACCGGCTCTTCCATCCACTCTGCTCTGGAGGCGATGGGAGTCCTGCTGCTGCAGAGTCATAGTGGGAGCTCCTGAGTGGGGATGGGTTGGGGGTAATCTGTCATGAAGGACTGAGGCCTGTTCTTCTCTGAGGATGGTATGTGCTCCAGGAGTGCCCGCCAATGACCTTCACATGTCAACCAGCCACTGTTCACACCATACAAAGCATCTTAGGCACCAAGGAAAAAATGGGTGCAAAGTCCACCCTGCTCAACTGCCACTGGTCAGAGAGGAAGTGGAGCCCCGCTTCCCCCAGGAGGCCCATGGAGCCCAGCGAGTCCCCAAGGGCACAGCCCGGGAAGCAGCGCACACTCACCCTCACATAGTCACAAGATTCCGTGTCTTCCTTCCAGGTGCGCTTCTGCCCCTCCCGGGGTCTCCTGGGGAATCTGTGGAGCAGGGCCTTCCTCTCCTCGGCTTCTTGCCTGCACCAGAAATCAAAGCAGGGAAAGGAGAAGGAACTCCCTTCCCTGGCTTCCAGCCGGACACCTGCTCGGGGTTTGGGCCAACCTGGTCCTTTCCCGCCTCAGCCACTCTACGCCCACCTCTGCCCCTCGTCCTAACTACAGGGAGCTGAACAGGTCATCCAGGCAGTTTCTTACATGCAGAGTCAGAAAGGGTCTGCCTTGGCATGTGCCAAGCTCCATACATTCACTGGTGCAGGGACACTTGTCCAGCCACAAACCCCACACCAAATCAGCAGGGACAGCTCCATCACCCAAATGTGGACCCTGTTAGCCTGGGAGCTCCTCTGCCTGCCTCGCCCAGCCTGGCTCTGCCCGCAGCCGCCCTGCACACTGTGCATGCACACGGACTCGGGGTCTGTCATATCAGCCTTGGCGTTCGGGTCACCGAACCCATTCCTCACCTTCGTCTCCCTGCCTTCTCCCTCTCAGCCTGGTTCAACAGCACAGCCTGTTGCCGCTGGTCCTGCTGACTCCCTGGTTCCACATTCTCCTTCAGCCTCCTGGAGCCCAAGGCAGGGGGAAGGAGGGTTGCGCCCCAGTGTGTTACGGGGCATCTGGTGCTTGGTGCCTTGTGTTCAAGGTCCCACGGTCTTGTACAGGTAAAATGAGACATTGGATTTAGGATATTGACTCTTGTAGGAAAGGGAGTTTCAAAGGAATGTTTCCCAAAATCATTAAACCAGTGAGAGAATTCCTGTTGTGGTGGACCCGGGCCACACCTAGGCAGAAACTGGTATTCATCAAAACATTCACAATCTTTGTAGATTGGAATCATAGTCCAGAGAGATGGAAGTGTAGAAGCCAAGCAATGGATGCCATATTCCCAAATAATTGGTTTCAGCTACAAACATTCTGCTGGTGAGGAGAACGAGTTGCTATGTGATACCTGAGCTCCTTTAGGAAAGTGATCTTCCCTGTCCTAGAGCACTAACGTCTAACACTCCTTGGCTTGCTTGGGGTTACTCAAAGGAAAGGACATTCAAAAAGGTTTCCTCTGAACATAGAAACTCTGAACAAATTCTGTTGAGAAAGGTGCAGGGACAGTTAAGGAGGTTGAGAATAATCTGAAAGTTGCCTGTTGTGGGAGGCAAGAATAGGAGCTGGGCTGACCTGAATGGTCTCCCTCAGAGAGGGACCACACCCAAATCCCATAATCCAATCAGGCAATTAGAGTGGATTAGAGGACTTTGTGCCTTATCCCAGGGCCCAAAAGCCATAAAAGGTGGAGTTGAGGGTCATTATCTGCCATTTGGAAACTGGCACAGTGAGAGGAGCATCACTTTGAGACCCGAAGCTCCTGGTTGAATGTATCTTGTGGACACTGTTTCTGCAGACATGGAGGCTGCCCACCTCCACCCCTCAGAGGAGCCTCAGTTCAGCGCCTCTCCCAAACCCCAGTCATGCTGGTCAAGGAGAGGCGGTGCTGAAGTCCACGGAGGACCCTCTGTGCCCGAGACGACATCCCCTGCATCAAAGACGCTCTCCTCCCCGACTGACCCGTTGGCTCCCGCATCAGCAGGGCTGCCTCCCACCAAGACGCCTCTGAGTTGGAGGAGCCTTTCCCAGGTGGGAGCCGGGCTTCAGAACATGGGCAACACTTGCTATGTGAATGCGACCCTACAGTGTCTGACCTACACAGAGCCCCTCGCCAGCTACATGCTGTCCCAGCAGCACGGGACCACCTGTAGGAGGCAGACATCCTGCATGCTGTGTACCCTGCAGGCTCACCTGACGCGGGTTCTCTGCCATCCTGGACGTGTGCTCCGGCCCCTGCCACTCCTGCTCGCCGCCTTCCACAGACACAAGCAGGAAGATGCCCATGAGTATCTCATGTTCATTCTGGATGCAATGCAGCAAGCATGCTTGCCTGAGGACAAGCTCTCAGACCCTGAGTGTCCTCAGGACAGCACCCTCATCCAGCAACTCTTTGGGGGGTACTGGAGGTCTCAAATCCAGTGTCTCCACTGCCAAGGCATTTCGAGCACTCTGGAACCTTACCTGGACATCAGCCTGGACATCGGGGCTGCTCACAGCGTCAGCCAAGCTTTGGAGCAGTTGGTGAAGCCCGAACTGCTGGAAGGTGAAAATGCCTACCATTGTAGTAAGTGTCTGGAGAAGGTGCCTGCGTCCAAGGTGTTGACTTTGCACACTTCCCCGAAGGTCCTCATCCTGGTCTTGAGACGATTCTCAGACTTGACAGGCAACAAAATGACTAAGGAGGTGCAATATCCTGAGCGCCTTGACATGCAACACTACCTGTCTGAGCAGAGGGCAGGACCCTTGGTTTATGTGCTCTATGCCGTGCTGGTGCACGCTGGGAGGAGTTGCCACAGCGGACATTACTTCTGTTTCGTAAAGGCAGGAAATGGCCAGTGGTATAAAATGGATGATGCTAAGGTCAGCGCCTGTGATGTGACTTGCGCGCTGCGCCAACCTGCCTATGTCCTCTTTTATATGCAGAAGACTGATCTGGAGAGAGACCTTGGGAGGGAGTCAGTCGAGGAGGGAGGACTCGCATCTCCCGAGGCAGACCCCACGGTGGTGGGTGAGGCCTCAGGAGAGCCGGCAACCGATCCCTCCGTGAACCATCCTGAGTTGGAGGAGCGTGGGGAAGAGACCTCCAGACAACAAATGACATTAGACCAGTGGAGATGCCTCCAAGAATGCAACCGCCCTAAGCCTGAACTCAATGTCAACGGAAGAGAAATTGCTCTTCCTGCGAACGCAGTCATCCTTCACCACTCCAAATACAGACCTGAGATGCCGAAGAATCATCCTCAACAGACCGTCGACCTGCTCACCACTGCAGCTGGGATGCTCCCACCTCAGATGGCCGGGGACGTGGCCAAAGTCCCGCGTGTGCCAGGGAGAGCCCGACCTACCAAGAGGACGAGCAAGAAGGGACAGAGGTCTGGGGAAGCAGTCCAGGGATGTGTCTCCTAACTTTGGTGCACATGGGCGCACACACCCACACACACAGCGTCACTCACTCCAAACCCGAACACAGTCCCATACTGGAATTATTTTGTGTTGTGTGAAGTGTGTGTTCTGTATGTATGGAAGAACCATCTATCTGGTGTGTTCATGGGATATGGCCTTCAACTGAAACTAGAGGACACTGATATTTAAACCTGGGTCTTTGTCATGATCTTATATTGGGATAGTGTGGATTTCATATGGGGTCTATCCAGGAACCTGCCTCTCCTTAAGCCTCGGGGAGAGTGGGGGCCACTTGCAGGTAAGAGGCAGTGAGCAGTCAGGGTTGAGAGTGGATATGATGCTGAGGACCTGGGGTTGAAGTCAGTATGTTTGACCCTCTCCTCATGCTCCCCACTTCCCAATGCTTTTCTTCTATTTATATTGAAAGAATTTTGTCTGAACACATAAGTATGTGTTGGGTCTTGCTAGCGATGTGTCTTGGTCATTGCTTGGAAATTGTAGGAAGGAAATTAAGTGCTTACTTTTGGGGCAATAACTGCATCCAGCCTGATTGAACACAATGATTTTATTATGTTCCCATAACTCTCTCCCACATTAAGACTGAAGAGAAGCAAACTAACAAGGACTCTTATTCCAAAGGGAAATGCCCAGCCTCCCACTGAACATAACTTTTTACGACTATTTTGCTACCATCTGCTCTGTGGCACCTCCTGACCCAGAAGCAGTGGACTCTGGATTTCAGACCAGTTCAAAATCAAATTTGGACCTGGGTTGATACCTCTGGAAAACAGTGCCAAGTTCATGAATCTAGCAAAAGCTTTTTGAGGTCATGTTATAGTTGTTCTGTGTTATCATTTCATTTCTTACAGAGGAGTTTGACAAGTTCTTTGTAGAATGGAAATTATTGCAAGACCACCAAACGCCTCTGAGTGTGACCGTAGATGTACAGTTGTAACATCACATCATAATGTTATTTTCACTCTGTATCCAAACTTGGACATGCCACCCTTACTGGAAAGTAAGGGACAGTAGGATCTGTGCAGAAGAAATCACCCTTTTTTTTAGATTTTCATGTACCAAAGACAGATTAGAGATATAAAGTGTCAGAGTTTCTTTCATGTCTGGGAATTGTGTTTCTTTTGACCAATACAGTTTATTGCATCATAAAAAGTGAGGGAACCTGCGTGCATGTCTTGCCAAGAGTTCCCTAAGAGGACCTGCAGGTATCCCCGTCCTCTGAAGACTGTCATAGGGAATGAGACAGCTCATGGACTCGGGGACTTGTCCTCCACAGCAGAGGACCCTGAGAGGTGTCTGTTGGAATGAGGATATGTCCCCACCTGGACTGTTGTGGTGAACCAGCAAATCCTCCGCTGAACTGGATGGAAACGGTCAAGTCCACAACGTGCTGGGTGTCCTGCGCCTACACATACACTCCCCCCACTACACAGATGCTACAGTTTTTCTTTAGGTAAATCTATAGGAATGTCAAAACGTGATTCCCAATCCGGAATGTCAAGTTTGTGTTAGTGAAATCTATTTTCTAACAAATGTAGGGAAATCATCCTGGCAATTTGTAAATTGGTTGTAAACAGAAATTAACAAGTTAATCTGAAATTGTTTTATAAATGTCTGAATTTCTGATTTAGAAAAAGATCCCATCCAGAGTTCTGCAAATTACACCATGTTTTCTCCTAGAAGACATTTTCTGTACTTGATATTATTTCTCTGAAATTGTTATGCAGAATATTGCATCTGCTTTGTTTGTTTTTGCTCTAAAATGTTATTAGGAAGTGGTGTGGTTTTTTATTCTTAATAAAAAATTCCCACATATGATTTGGTGTGCAGGCTTTTTCTCCCCAGTATTTCAGAACCTTGAAATAGTTATTTTATTTCCAGGCTGGCTCCTCACAGAGGCTTCTTTGCCTGCTTCCCCTGAGTGGATTTCCACAGCCAGCTCTAGGTCACCTGCAGCTCAAATTCATATCCTCCCCCCATGGGAACTTCTCACTCCTACTCACTGGCTCAATATAGGGGAAGCACCAGTAGCCATTTAAGAGGAAATGCAATGGGACATAGGGACATTATTCTTCAGGGTCTCTTCAATTATGAGAGCTCTGACCAGGAAGATGCTTGTATGAGAACTTAAGGGGGAGGGAGTAGATTGAACCAGAAGCACACCATCTCTGTCCAAGGCTAGAGGAGACCCCTAAGAGGGATGATGGGAGATGGTTGGATAACACACTGTGAGGTCGGACTGTGGAGGCTGGACAGTCAGCAGATGAATTCTTTGGTTAGGTGTCTGGACGTCAATGCTCATCCTGTCCAGGTATCCATTCAAGGGGTGTCTCTATTTATCAAGATCTATTAGTCATGAGGACAGACCAAAGAATCTGCAGAGTCTCCCACAGAACAGATTCACGAGTTCTTTTTTTTTAAGATTTATTTTTTTTATTTATGATAGACAGAGAGAGAGGTGGGCAGAGACACAGGAGGAGGGAGAAGCAGGCTCCATGCCCGGACCCTGAGGTGGAACTCGATCCAGGGTTTCCAGGATCGCACCCTGGGCCAAAGGCAAGCGCCAAACCACTGAGCCATCCAGGCAACCCCAGATTCACAAGTTCTTTCCTGGGAAACTGGAATTGCCAATCCTGGATGGAGTTCTAGGTGGACCTACTAACTGTTTTCAGGTTACAATGTGTTGAGTCCTGGCTCCATTAACCTGTGGCAGGATGTCAGGCTGGAATTGTTTTCACAGTAGGGATCTGTGCTGAAACTGGGTTTTGGGGACAACCCCAAGGGTAGATTCCATGGCAGTATATGGAGGTTTAATCTGGGAGGCCACATCCAATCAATGATCTGTGAGCTTGACAAGGAGGGTAGGTTCCTGGCCATGGTGGGTGAATGTAAGCAGAAGGATTACCTGACTCCCCTTCCTGAGCTTTTGTGTTTTCCAGCAGGAGAAAACAAAGTCAGGACTTTTCACAGGAGATATCCTAGGGCATGTGTCTCATGGCAGGTTTGAGCTCAGGCAGGAGACAGGAAACAGCTTCTAGGGAGATTGCCTCCTCCCGTGAGGTGTGCATCATCCCATTACCAGCTGCTCCAATAGAAGACACCACAGATGGACCACATCTTAGCTCTTCCTCTCCACTTCATAGAAATCAAGCACTGTAAAGGCATGGAGATGAGAACAATCCATAACACGGTGATATTATTAAAAGTGCTCATTTTAATGGGAAAAGAGCCCCATCCCTGCGGTGATAAGGGGACATAAAATACATTAGCTTCCTGTTACCAGAGGGCGAGATGAGAAGGTTTCAATACAGTGTTTTCGTTTTTTAGAAGAAGCCATTACATTCACTCTTCTGGCAGTGGACCGAGCTAATCCTGTCTTCAGAGTGTAGGGATAGAGGAACATTCCTCAGCATCTTAAAAGCCATCTACGGAAACCCCTCAGCAAACATCATTCTCAATGGGGAAACAGTGGGAGCCTTTCCCCTAAGATCAGGAACATGGCAGGGATGGCCACTCTCAACCCTGCTATTCAACATAAGATACCTAGGAATTAGCCTACCCAAAGAGGTAAAGGATCTATACCCTAAAATCTACAGAACACTTTTAAGGAAATGGAGGGAGACACAAAGAGATGGAAAAATATTCCAAGCTCAAGGATTGGAAGAAGTAATATTATGAAAATGTCAAGGGTACCCAGGGCGATTCACACATTTAATGCAGTCCCTATCAAAACACTGAGGACTTTCTTTAGTGATTTGGAACAAATAATCTTAAGATTTGTGTGGAAATAGTAAAGAGCCTGAATAGCCAGGGGAATATTAAAAAGAAAACCATAGCTGTCTTTAAAATTTTTAGTGATACTCTGCGTGATACATGATTTGGAATATATATGGAATCAATACATTTTGTTGCATTAGGGATTTTTCCATGTGGAGACATCTCAGTAAATCAGTTCCACATGGTGGCTCTAGTATGTTGGGGCTCACATGCCAGCGATCACACAGAAGCAAAGAATTGAAGGACACATGGAACCTGAAGACTCCATAAGCAAGGAAGGGAACTCGTGGAGAGAATGGAATTTTAAGAAATCCCTCACGGAGGAAGAGCATGGAGTGAAGACACTCTGGGTGCACAGACGGGAGACGGTGGTGGATAAGGAAGAGCCCCGCCGTCAGGAGGGAATCCGATGCTGCCAATTCCTTCCAATGTGGCTGCTTTTGCCCTTGGAGTGTCCTAGATAATGTCTGCTTGAGGGCCTTGCTGTCTCATGCTTCTTACCTGGAAATGAAAAATAATGCCAGATATGTGGGTCTCAGGAATGTGGGAGGGAGCCCCGAATCCAGCAGCATGGCCACTGGGGAGTCTCCCTGAGAATCTCTCTCCCTCTCTTTGTCGGCCCCCCTCTCTCCCGCTACTCTGTGGTCTCTCTCTCTGGTCTCTCCCTGTCTCAAACAAATAAACAAATAAATCTTAAACAGAAACAAACAATGAAACGTGTTCATGTCTTGGCATCTATGTCCCCACATCCAAGTCGATTAGATCCAGGGAGCCCGGTGTTACTCAGTATTTCAGGGTGTGGGAAGCACTGAGTCCTTTGCACTTTGCTACACTGACCTGCTCTCTCGTGTCCGATCCACCTCCCAACTCATAGACAATTTAAAGAATTTTCCAACAATGTGGTTTGGTTTTGGGGTCTGCCATGCACAGTCTGGATCCCTGCTCAGTGTGAGGCTCCGTCTCACTCTCCAACTGGCACAGATCTATCCGCTTAACTCTCTATCTCAATCTGTCTGATGAATAAATAAAGATTTTAAAAACCCCGATATTTTCTCTGCAAAATTCAAACTGTCACATTATTTTTCTAATAACTGTGATTCGTGAATGTTATAATTCATTCTGAAAGGAAATAATGGAAACATTAAATGCATGTATATGTGACCAAAGTTTAAAACAACATGAGAACGACCACCCAAATCATAGGAATCAGTATAACCACGCATTAATTACCTTTCAACAATGCATTAGTCCATCTTGCCCCAAAGAAATATAATTGTTACATAGCACCCATTAGTTAACCTCAAAACCCACATTCATTCAGTGGAGAATGTCTTTCTGAGGTGTCACCCAAGGACCAAAATTGGAGTGGAAGTGATCTGAAATCTTGTGCCCACCTCTTTGTCAGGAGATTGTCACACAGACAGATGACAGTAAAGTGTTCTGGACAGGTTAGAGTTGCTGGGATATGGAGCAATTTCCTGAGGGAGATGGGTCCTTGCCAGTCACCTTCTCTTCAGTCACAGGTGGGGGTGGATTGCGAAGGGGCTGTATTCAACCAGCATGATCTAATCAGGCAGGATGCATTTAACTCCTGATATATAAGCATTTTATTGCCTCTTTGCATTTCCAAATATTATCAAGCATCCGGGTTTATGGGTTGACTTCTCAATATATATTTTGTGCCCATAGTTTCCTGAAAAGAAGTCTGTCACCATACAAGGCTGCAGGTCATCGACTTACACGGTAGTTTGTCATTTCTTTGTGTAGGTGCCCTGGGTTTTCAAATCGGTGCTGGTTGTATATGACCAAACACATTGCTCCCAGCACTCCACCCATGCTGGTTTGGACAAATGGTCTTTCAATATAAAGAGAAGATAAGCAATGGGATGAGGGATGCATGAGGACATGGTCAGACATGCTCACACTGACCCCAGGTCCTCAGCATCATTTCCACACTCAAAGCTACCTCTCACTGCTTCTAATCCTTTCACCTTCAAGTGGCCCCATTTTTCCGCAAGGCTGAAGCAGGGGCTGATTTACCCAATGTTCATCCAACTGTGCTAAATACATCTATTACTAATATCCATAACCTATACCAGTTTGTTCAGATAAATCTGACGTCTTCCATATCTGGATGAGAGTGGATTTTGCTTTGGGAAGATAGGTTTGGCCCTGTTTGGTTGGGTTTGCTTTGGTTTGTTTGGTTTTGTTTGGTTTTTGGATGGCAGGGAAGCAAAAGACATGTCAGGTGACTAGTGGGGAGAGCACAGGACTGCTCAGACCTTCTTCCGCTAGCCTTTCTCCCTGGTCTCCCTGTGCACATGGACGGAATCCTCTCAATTGCACATGAAGTCCCAATTCTGCTAGAGAGCCCAGCATTAAGGCCCTTTGCTCAAGCCTGCCTGCCTCCTCACCCTTGTGCCCTATATTCCTGCAAGTCCAAGAATACTTAGACTACTTTGCTAGTTCCAATCCCAACATCCCCCGTGATGATAGGCCTTCCCACCCTTCGACCTCTGGGATCTTCATAGGCCTCCAGAAAGTAGGGAACATTTCTATTACTGCACACTTCCCATGAGTGCCCAAGAAGCTGCATTTTCCTAAGAAGCCATGAGATAGCAATAGGGCAGCATTCATGGGATGAGACAGGGGCTTGAGGCTCAAGGGGCCAGACTCTGACCTGGGTCACATAATGATTGCATGAATGGGAGTTACTTAGGGCTTGGGGGCAGGAGAATGATTGCACACTGTGGCTTTTCTACTGCCATCTGACTTTTTAAACCCTAGTGTGCTCATAGAGGAACTCCTCTACCCTCCACTTACAGGCATCTGCACAGAGAGAGGGAACACCCTTAAACAGATGCTCTGGATTGAGAAAAGAACAGTCAGTTGTTTTTCCAAAAAAAAATAAAAGAAAAGAAATTCTCTAAATACAAGTATGGAAGTGCTTGGTGTGGTTTGGTTTCATTTGGCATGGTGTTGTGTTGTTTTGTTTCCATGGGCCCGTATCAGAGATATCCCTGAGGAAGAGAGACAGAGAGAGAACAATGAGAGAGAGAGAGAGAGAGAGAGTGAGAGAGAGAGACACCATGGCCTTGGTCTCGTGCTATTGGACGACTTGTCAACCATTGCCTCCTTAGGAAATCATCAGGAGGGTAAAAAATCTCCTTGCCCAGGTCTCAGAAAGGAGGCATCATGATCCAACATTAAAGATGGATCCAGAATATGTATAGAGGGAAACCACCCACTCACCCCATTAAAGACCAACCTGTGACCCAGGGCCCATACAGTACACAGGGCTCCCTCACAGGGTGCACACGGTCAATGTTCACTGTGCAGTACTTCACCAAGGAGAGTGGGTGTGCAGGAGACCCTCAAAGTCTACATATCCCCCAAAACTATCAAGCTGTTGTCTCCTCTCAGTTAATTAAGGCTGGAGGAATTAAATTAACTATAGAGAGTTTCAGAATTGCTGAGACACAATGGAATATTCCTCTGCCATTAGAAACGACAAATACCCACCATTTGCTTCAACGTGGATGGAACTGGAAGGTATTATGCTGAGTGAAGTAAGTCAATCGGAGAATGACAAACAGTGTATGTTTTCATTCATTTGGGGAATTAAATAACAGTGAAAGGGAATATAAGGGAAGGGTGAAAAAGACTCCTAACTCTGGGAAAGGAACTACGGGTGGTGCAAGGGGAGAAGGGCAGGGGTTAGGGGTGAATGGGTGACGGGCACTGAGGGGGGCACTTGACGGGATGAGCACTGGGTGTTATTCTGTATGTTGGTTAATTGAACACCAATAAAAAATTTTTAAAAAAAGGACGTAAAAAAAAGAATTGCTGAGATTAAAAAAACCCAGAAACCAAATCAAAAGAAACACATAAACACTATTCATCAGTGCTAACATTTTTAAGGGTAATCAAACACTACACACAATTCTAAATTATGGCTGAGAATAATTGAAATGCGCAGATGAACTATTGCCCATGACAGAGTCCACAAAGCTACCACCACAGTCTAGAAAACTCATCTCAGGAGAAAACACAATGTCCATTTGCAGAGCCCACAGGGTCTGTTCGAAGCTGAAAACCCAAATGCAGACATGTGTACGCCAATGACAGCTTAAAGTCTGAGTTTCTATTTCCATTGTAGTGACAAGTGCTCATTCAAAATTCCCTTCATTTCTTGGAGAATCTATTTGCAGAAGAGAAAATTGACATTCCAGAGGGAAGAGTAGCCTTTGCCACAGCACACGGATTTCCCTAAAGAAAAGTGCAAGGTGTGTCTTTGGGGTTCGGTGTCTGTGCACGGCCCCAGGAGCATGAGAGGCATCACGCTGTGGACCCGGGAATTTCCATGCAAAGCAGCTGAGCAAGTGCTGATTCCCCACATGAGTCCAGGAGTGGCCACGTCCTGAGGTCCGCAGTCTCCCCGTGAGGGTGCAGTGGGGTGGAGGACAGTGTCCGAGGCCAGGAGCTGGCTCATTCACTCTCAGTGTCTTCTGAGGATGAGGACACCTGTAGGTCACCGTGGAGGACACTCCAGGGGCCACAGACACAGGCTCCATCTGACATGTGGGTGGCAGGAGGGCCCTGAGCAGGGCCTGGCCTCTCGGGAGGAAGGAATGAGGGAGCTGTGAGGAACCGGGAGCTCCAGCAGCTTCTGTCCAATCTGGTGAAGACCATTCTCAGGGGCTGAGTGGGGGCCCGTGCATAGGGCAGCCATGTGGGCTCAGTGCACATCTGCAGCGTCTCCAGGTGAGGTGTGGCAGGTGTGGGCTGGGGGCCCTTGCTTGGCCGGAGGGAAGGTGTCTTCCTGGGGTGCAGGGGCCCCGCTGTGCATCCACGGGCATGTCTGCTTCCTGGAGGACACAGACTCCCGGAAATCCCCACAGGGGCTTCCTCAATGATCCTGAAGGTGTGCTGGGAGGGCCTCCATCCCAGTTTTTTTCGGGAGTTCTGGGACCTGTCTAGGGGCATCTGGGCACCTTTCTTGCCTGGAGTCTGGAGGGGCTTTTGGCAATTGTCTGCCAATATGTTGCTGACAGTGGGACGGGTGTTTTCCTCAGGATACTTGGGTGGTGCCTGGGTGTGCCCCAGCCCATGGCCCTGGGAGCCAGCCTGGGGACCCTCGAGGGAGTCTCTGCAGGGCCTCTTGGCTCTCTGCTGCACAACCAGGCTATCAGCCCTGACACAGGGTTGGCGAGTCGGCTGAGGGTTGTCAGCAATTGGCACTTCCTGGGCACCAGGAAGTCCACCAAGGGGCCTGAGTCTAACTTTAGGGCTAGTCAGAGGAGATGTGGAATGGGACCAGAGTCTTATGTCTGGATTCTCAGTACGTGGCTTCTTCAGCAGTGCAGGCTCAGGGATAGAAGGCCTCCTGGTGGTGTAGACAGGCATCGGCATGTGTGGACGCTGTGGGAAAAGAAAAGACACAACACCATGAGTTTGGCCTCAGCACCAAGGCAAAATGAACATTCAGGAAAGAAAGAAACCAATGAATGCCCACGACCTTAGTAACCACCTCCTGCCCCGGAACAGGGAAAGAAAGCGATGGAATCTGTTGACCTAGAAGTAGGAAATGCAGCTGCAGGGCTGCTCTGGAACAAAGGATGTTTGGATCCTCCCGGAGAATGACAGAATGTTGTTGATGCCCTTTAACATGGTGGGGGGACACGGAAAGTCCTGCCTCACAGCGATGCTTCCTCCATTGGACCAGCTCTTCCATCCTCTCTGCTCATGAGGTGATAGGAGTCCTGCTGCTGGAGAGTCATGGTGGGAGCTCCTGAGTGGGGATGGGCAGGGGGGTAACGTGTCATGAAGGACACAGGACTGTTCCTTGAGGATGGTATGTGGTCCAGGAGTGCCCACCAATGACCTTCACACGCCAACCAGCCACGGTTCCCACACATATGAGGCATAAGGCAACATCATGGGCACCAAGGGAAAAAAGGGTGCAAATCCACCCTACTCAACTGCCACTGGTCAGAGAGGAAGTGGAGCCCCGCCTCCCTCAGGAGGCCCATGGAGCCTAGCGAGTCCCCAAGCACAGCCCGGTAAGAAGTTCCCCTAGCACAGCCCGGGAAGCAGTGCACACTCACCCTCACATAGTCACAAGATTCCGTGTCTTCCTTCCAGGTGCACTTCTGCCCCTCCCGGGGTCTCCTGGGGAACCTGTGGAGCAGGGCCTTCCTCTGCTCGGCTTCTTGCCTGCACCAGAAATCAAAGCAGGGAAAGAAGAAGGAACTCCCTTCCCTGGCTTCCAGCCGGACACCTGCTCGGGGCTTGGGCCAACCTGGTCCTTTCCCTCCGCAGCCACTCTACGCCCACCTCTGCCCCTCGTCCTAACTACAGGGAGCTGAACAGGTCATCCAGGCAGTTTCTTACATGCAGAGTCAGAAAGGGTCTGCCTTGGCATGTGCCAAGCTCCATACATTCACTGGTGCAGGGACACTGCTCCAGCCACAAACCCCACACCAAATCAGCAGGGACAGCTCCATCACCCAAATGTGGACCTTGTTAGCCTGGGAGCTCCTCTGGCTGCCTCGCCCAGCCTGGCTCTGCCCGCAGCCGCCCTGCGCACTGTGCATGCACACGGACTCGGGGCCTGTCGTATCAGCCCTGGCGTTCGGGTCACAAGCCCCATTCCTCACCTTCGTCTCTCTGTCTTCTCCCTCTCAGCCTGGTCCAACAGCCTAGCCTGGTGTCTTGGGTCCCGCTGACTCCCCGGCTCCACATTCTCCTTCAGCCTCCTGGAGCCCAAGGCCACAGGAATGAGGGTCGTGCCCCAGTGTTTTATGGGGCATCTGGTGCTTGATGCCTTGTGTCCAAAGGCCCCACAGTCCCTGCACTTTACCTGGGGAAGGAAGGAGCAGGGGTCAGTGCATCCACTCAAATGCCAGTGAACCTGCCAAGCACACGAATTGGAGGCCGTCCTCATGAAGTGGCACATGGGATGAGGACAGGGGACATCCTATCTGGCTAGTGAGATGTCAGTATAATGAAGACCTCTGGATGCTTACTCCCCTTCCTGTGGAAGGGAAGGAAGGTGAAGAGGGAGTCGAGGTGTCAGGTTGAAGACAGGTGGAAACATCATTAAGATTCGGGACAAACACAAGCCTGGATCTGATCTTATGGTGCCCTGAGGCTGATGCTCAGAGCCTCTGAGTGTCGCAATGTGTAGACTGCTGGGATTCCAGCCCATGTCAGGATGACAACAGGGTCTGGTCAATGATCTTCTGTGAGCCTAGCCTGTATCAAGACTCCTGGCAGAGCTCCTGCTTCAAAACCCATGCCAGCCTCCCCACTCACCCTGGGATCCTCCTCCTCTGGACTGGGAACTCCGAGGGCCAGTCCTGCTGTCTGTGGCCTCTTGCCTTTCTGGGGTCTCAAGGGAATGTCGGGCCCAAGCTGGGAGTGACGGGCCACCATGTGTCCCATGTCCTGGAGTGACAAGTCAGTCTGATTTGGGGATGGGTTTCCGGTAGCCTGTGGGAAAAGAAACAAGAGAGTCCTATTCACCTGACCTAGGCGTCCTCCCTGTACCGTCTTCCCAAGGAGGTCTTAGCGAGCTTCAGGACAGTCTTGCCAAACACACATTTCCCCCTGTCACTTCTCTTTCCTCCTTCCGGTCTATGCCCTCCTGGCCAAGCCACATCCCTGCTCTGATGGATGCCACCAAGAAGGAATGTTGTTCAGTCTGCTTTGAAGGACCCTTGACGACACTATCATTAAGTTTCTCCAAAATCCCTTTGGAAGCAAAATCAGGGACAGAACCTCTCCCAGTTGAGGTCCAGAGGGATCCACCATGGAGGACTCAAAGTGAACAGGCTTCAGGAAAGTGGACTTCCCTCTCTAATATCTGAATGCCCCACCGGGAAAGCCATGATTAAGTCCAAAGTCACTTTGGAAACACATTCTCCTCTACTCCATGGGGAGCTGCCCACCTGAGACTATGAACACTTCCATTTCATGTGTTCTTGGCAATGTCCCCAATACAGCCCCACCAAATTGACAAATATATATATGTATTTTCAGCTTGTGGGAACCAGTAAATTCTTTTGTCAAAAAAAATGTAAGTTATTTACGAGAGAGAGTGTGTGCGTGTGTAATGGAGAGTGATCACCTGAGCTGTAGGAAGGACAGAGGGAGAAGCAGACACTCAGTTATCAGAAACCCAGTGAGGGCCTGGATCCATCTCCAGACCCTGAGATCATGTCCCGACCCAAGTCAGTCCCTGAAACAATGGAGCTGCCCAGGCGCCCTGATCCTGTGTCTTCTCTAGGCCTGCAGGGCCCACTGAGACATTTACGGGCCTTCTGTCCCTGCTCGTCCACCACCCCACACCAATGTGCCAACTGAGGCCCCATTCCACTGGCATTGGAACGTCCCGGTGCCCAGGGCATTCACAGCCATGCTTTGGCTCAGTCTCTGTCCTCAGAACATGTTAGACCAGAAAGAGTCCTTAACCCTTGGAGGAAGGGCCAATCCCTCCATCATTTCCTCACTGTCCCATTGCTCTGTCAGGGAAGGTCAGACCAGTGGCCTGAAAACTCACCTGAAGTGCACTTGTGGTCCTCACGCCCATCAGGAGAGGCTGAGAAAGGTCCTGGACAGACTCCACTGCAGGAGACTGGGTGTCCCGTGGGAGAGAGGGATGGTCAGGAATGGCCACTTCCGTTGCTTCCGGACTTTTATACTGCCCCAAGGTCACGTGATGTTTCAGCCACTTGAAAGATATCCACCCAATCTTCTTAGCTGCTGCAGGGATTGAGCCACTCAGCAGCTTCAACAGGCTAATGATGCCCTCATGAGAGCGATTCCTATGACTCCGTGTGTGTGCCTGTGTGTGTGTGTCTATGTGAATGGAGGTGTGAGTCCATGTGGATTTGGTGGAGATTGGAATTTCTGCAAGTGAAATTATATTGGTACATTTTAGCGTGGGAATTAACCTCAGGACTCATGTTTTCTGAACCACTGGTATTTTACCAACACTTCTGCTGAATTTAGACCTAATGGTATTAAAAATTGGGTCAGGGTTTGAGGTTATTCAAGATGTTATATCCATTTTCTCAACTAACTTTCAGTTAAAAACTGAAATGTAAAGAGCAAGATCTTCCAATTGGCTATAATCGCTTGATTGGATTAAGGGATTTGGGTGTGGTCCCTTTCTCATAGAGACCTTTCAGGCCAGCCCAGGTCCTAATCTTGACTCTCTCATCAGACAGCACCTTCAGGTCTTTCTCAACCTCCCTAACTGCCCCTGCTCCTTTCTGAACAGAATTTGATCAGTTTCTATGTTCACTGGATATCTCTATGAATGTCCTTTTTCTTCCTCAGTAACCTCAAGTGAGCCAAGGAGTGTTAGACGTCAGTGCTCTAGGACAGGGAAGATCACTCTCCCAAAGGAGCGCAGGTATCACATAGGAACTCGTTCTCCTCACCAGCCAGAATGTTTGTAGCTGTAACCAATCATTTGGGAATATGGCATCCATTGCTTGGCTTCTACACTTCTATCTCTCTGGACTATGATCCCAATCTACAAAGATTGTGAAGGTTTTGATGAATACCAGTTTCTGCCTAGGTGTGGCCCGGGTCCACCACAAGAGAAATTCTCTGGCTGGTTTAATGATTTTGGGAAACATTCCTTTGAAACTCCCTTTCCTACAAGAGTCTCTATCCTCAATCCAGTGTTTATCTGCCTCATTTTAACTGTTCCTCAGGGAATTCCATCCCAATATCCTTTATATTCTCTTGATTCAGTTGGAATATGTTGTAGGCTTGTGCCTTTTTCCACATTGTGGGCTTGGCAGGTGTAGATGCAGGTAGGAGGGCACCTTGTTAGCTTGTGGTTTGAAAGTGTCATTATGGCTTCTTCCGCCCACAGAATTGGTAGTGTCTGCTGAAACATTTTTGAGTCGACACGACAATTCATTCCTACTTGTGACCATGATCCTTTGCATTGGAAAAGGAGGCATCTTTGTGCAGGATAGAATAGTGAAGAATAATGAAGTTTAGGAAATCGTATAAGTCTTAGGAAAGGTGGAAACCTAAGTCTATTTGTCTTCTTTACTGACCAGAGGCCAAGAGAAACAGGAACATTTTGCCAGGCCTTGGTCAGTGACTGGGCTTCACAAGCCCTGGGGCCCTGCTGAATTCCTGATGTTCACTTGTCATCCCTGGACACTAAGAGAATAAAAGTGTCATCTCTGAAGCCACCATGTTTTAGGATATTGATTCTGTACCCATGGAGTTCAATAAAAAATTTGTGTAGGATGCTCTATATGATATCTCCATTTTTACCTGAAAGTTTTAATCCCTGATCCTAACCTGCCAATGAAGGCACGTACTGAGACCCCTGTTGAGACTGTCCAGTCCCATTCCACATCTCCTCTGAGTAGCCCTAAAGTTAGCCTCAGCCCACCTGGTGGACCTCCTGGTGCCCAGGAAGTGCCGATCGCTGACACCCCACAGCCGGCTTGCCAACCCTGTGTCAGGGCTGACAGCCTGGTTGTGCAGCAGAGAGCCAAGAGGCCCTGCAGAGTCTCCCTCAAGGGTCCCCAGGCTGGCTCCCAGGGCCATGGGTTAGGACACACCCAGGCACCACCCAAGTAACCTGAGGAGAACACCCTTCCCGCTGTCAGGAACGCATTGGCAGACAATTCCCAAATGCCCCTCCATACTCCAGGCAAGAAATGTGCCCAGATGCCCCTAGACAGGACCCAGAACCCCCGAAAGAAAGCGCGGTGGAGCCCCAGCCAGCACACCCGCAGGAGCATCCAGGGAGCCCCTGTGGGGAATTCAGGGAATCTGTGTCCTCCAGGAAGCAGACGTGCCCGTGGATGCACAGCCAGGCCCCTGCAGCCCAGGAAGACACCTGCCCTCCATCCGAGCAAGGGCCCCCAGCCCACACCTGCCACACCTCACCTGGAGATGCTTCAGCCGTGCACCGAGCCCCCACAGCTGCCCTCTGCGCGGGCCCCCACTCAGCCCCTGAGAATGCTCTTCACCAGATTGGGCAGAAGCTGCTGGAGCTCCCGGTTCCTCGCAGCTCCCTCATTCCTTCCTCCCGAGAAGCCAGGACCTGCTCAGGGCCCTCCTGCCTCCCACCTGTTGGACGGAGCCTGTGTCTGTGGCCCCTGGAGTGTCCTCCACAGTACCTACAGGTGTCCTCATCCTCAGAAGACACTGAGAGTGAATGAGCCAGCTCCTGGCCTCGGACATTGTCCTCCACCCCACTGCCACCTGACGGGGTGACTGAAGACCTCAGGACGTGGTCCCTCCTGGACTCATGTGGGGAATCAGCCCTTGCTCAGCTGCATTGTGTGGAAATTACCAGGTCTACAGCATGCTGCCTCTCATGCTCCTGGGGCCATGCACCCACCCCCAAAACACACCTTGTACTTTCCTTAGGGAAATCCATGCACTATGACAAAGGCTACTCTTCCATGTAGAATGTCAATTTTATCTTCTGCAAATAGATTCTCAGGCCTCGCGGCGGCTCCCTGCAGGATGCATGTCCCCTCTTCCCACCTCAGGGTGCAGGGGCCTTGGCCGGGAATGGGCATCTGATCGCCCTGATGAAGTCCAGCCGGACGGAGTTGCTGGAGCACAAAGTCCGACAACTGCTGCTCGCCTTGCAGTGCAGGGACGTCATCTCCATTTGCAGGTTCTTAGACGACTATCGTGGATTCGCCACCACGGACGAGGTGCTGGACCTGCTGTTCACCGAGTGAGCACCTGCCCCTCCGCAGCCCAGGGCTGGGCCACCTGCTGCTGGGGAGGCTGGGGATGGTGTGAGCTTCCCGGCCTCGGGCTGCTCCCCCACCTGGAGCAGGGTAACCCAGGGCCTAGCGGGGTCCTGGAGGGCAGCCCCAGGGCCTGGCCTGTGGCGGGTCAGCCAGAGGGGCTGTGCCTGTGCTCAGCAGCCATCCTCCTCCCCTGTGAGGAGACTTGTGCCTCCTCCACCCATCACCAGCGTCCTGAGCTGGCCTGTTTCCCCATTGAAAGGAGGTTTGAGAGTCCATCGGGGTTCTGTGTCCTGGGGCAACCAGACCGGGGGACCCCGGGGTGCCTCAGGCCCACTAGGATTTGGCCATGGGTCTGGCTGGAGCCCTTTCATGCTCAAGCCTTCAGGAGGCCCCAGAAGGTGCAGGTAATTCTCTGGGAGCTGCCCGTGGCCCCATGAACAGAGTTGACGGCCCCCGGGGCTCTGGCCTAGTCGGGGTCAGAGGGTGACAGCCCCCATAATGAGAAGTCGCGTCCCCAGCACAATTCATGGGATGCCCCCGCTCTCCTCTAGGAATGGGTGCATCGTAGATGCGTGGGGTAACAATGACGAGGTCCTGCAACGCTGGAAACTGTGAGTGACTCCGGCTCCTGCAGGAGGGCCTTCCCTCTCCAGGAGGGCAGCGAGGGGGCTGTGGGGCAGGGGGGCTGCACCCTCACCCCACACATCTGCAATTCCCGTGACAGGGTAAAGGTCTAAGGGCCCTTCTGAAAAAGAGCGAAGGAGAGCGGTGGATGGGGTGCGGGCTTGGTGGGAGGCATTGGGACCTCTCAGGGAGCCCTTCTCCATGCCCCCCAACCCTCTCTCTGCCCCACACCTAGGGCCCAGAGCAGAGGGGGTGGGGAGCATCGCACTCCCCAATCTGGTGGCACCTGGACCCGGGGGCACAGCAGGTGCTCAGGAGGGCTGTAGGGCTCCCGGACCAGGTGGCCCCCACCCCATGGGAGAAGGGAGATTAGAGTCAGTGGAAGGACACCCCAGGGTCCCCTCGGGAGGGAGGCAGGCCAGAGCCACAGGAGGGAAGGTGGCGGTCCCGGGCGGGTCCTGGCAAGCCCTGGCAGGACACAGAGCCCGAGCCCTCCTGGCTTGGACCTACCCAGAAGACAGTGTGTGCAGTGAGGGCAATGACAGGCCAGATGCCCCCTGTCCCCGTACGCCTGCCGGTGGACTCAAGGGGCAGTTGGGCAGGGACCAGGCTGAGGAGGGAGCCCCGCTTCCCCAGGAGAGATGGTGATGGTCACCCCGCTGGCCGTGGACTCCCCAGCACTGAGGCTACGTGCCAGCCCCTCCTCGGGGAGCAGGCCTGTGGCAGGCAGGACCACCAGGTGGCAAGGGGATGAGGAGCAGGACTTGCCTCCAACATCCTGCAAGGGATGCCAGGTCCCCGGGTCCTGCCGGGCTTTCCCAGGACACCTGTGAGTGAGGGTGCCCTGTCTTCTGACTCCTATGCCCTCCTGTCCCTCCCCAGGGCCATCTCCTGCATGCTGGAAATATGGCTGGATTATTTTCAGGACGAATATTGTCAGCTCCCAGAATTTCCCTCCCTGAGGATGATTCTGGAATTCATGAGGCAGAGCATGCCAGGCTCGGCCGTGGAACTCCGTGCCCGGCGTTACCTCCAGCAATTCAGACGCCTCCAGCAGCGGAGCCAGAGGCTGGGGGTGAGGAGGCCTGGGGGTGGCCGAGCTGGGGACAGGGGGTGCCCGGCGGATCCAGCCTCTATGCAGCTGGGCCGGGAGCAGGGGTTGGGCTCACACCCCAACCCACGGGCTGTAGGCTGGGGACCCCTCCCAGGGCTCTTGCCCCCACACATGTGGAGCAGTGGGAAGAGTGGCCTTGATTTGGGAGGAACGTGGACAGTCTGCCCTGATGGTGATACTTTGTCTTCTTGGAGCTACAGCTTTGGACTGAGCAAAACACCCTGAACCCGCTCTGGAGTGTGCCCCAGCTCTGACCGTGGGGCCTACTGCCCCGACGGGGCCTGAAGGGATCGAAGCCATCCTGGCTGCTGGGGCTGAGGGCTCAGCCCGCGCTGAGGCGCCCGCTGGGGAGGCGAAGTGGTCACTGGTCTAGTTCACTGCTCCGCCCTGTAGGGGCCCCCTGCACCCCTGGGAGCCTAGAAGAAGAGCAGGCGCCACCCCCTGCTCTCGAGGTCATGGATGTGCCCGAGCAGCCTCCTAACTCGATGGAGCAACCAGCCATAGGACCGAAGCAACCCTGTGAACCACCTCGGGAGCCTGCCCCAGCTCCGACTGTGGGGCCTGCTGAAGCTTCAGGGTGATGGAGCTAGTCCTGGCTGCTGGAGCTGAGGACTTGGTCAAAGCCGAGATGCTGGCTCCTGAGTTTAAGGTAGTGCAGATGCTGGTCGAACCTATGGTTCCCTGCCCCGATGAGGAAGAGCCACCTGCACCCGCGGCCACCCCAGAGGAGTAGGCCCGGGAGCCCGTAATTGGGGTCCCCAGAGTGTCAGAGCCACCACCTGCCTCCGGAACAACCTGCTTCGACCCCTGAGCAGCCCCCTGATCACCTCAGGAGCCCACCCCAGCTCCTGCTGCGGGGCTCGTGGTGGCTATAGCCCAATGGAGCCTTCCCCTCCCTGTCATTGCACTGTTACTATATTTTATGATTTTTGTAAACCTTCTGTAAGGGCTTATATATTTTATTTGTAATAAGGGATAAGTTAACCTGGCACAAAATTTACTCTGATGCTTCTGAATTTCACATCGTGGTACTTTAGGTCCATTCACAGTGTCGCAAGCCCCCGGGCCCAGGGCGCCGAGGGACACAGCCGAGGATCCGTTGCTCCCCTGAACAGGCAGAGGCTGGGAGGACCCGGGACAGCCAGGTCACTCCTGCTGCCAGGCCCAGAGCTGTGCAGGTCAGCAGCCCCGCCCTGGAGCACCCAGGCCCTGCACACTGGGGGCTGTTGTAGTTACTGTGGGAGCTGACTCCAGGGCTGCAAAGCTGGCTGCCTGCACTGTTGTTGTCCCTCCTGGTGTCACCCTGTACCTGGGACTGAGCAGGGGGCTCACAGGATAAACAACTCCCACTGAGCCGTACACCTGTCAGGAGGCAGGGCAGCTCCCCAGGTACACACACCTGAGAATCAGCACAGCAGGACCCTCCCCCAGAAGAATTGCTAGAAGGTCAGGGGAAAAGCCAGTTATTGAACAGCAGCACTGGAAAGTTCCAGGGGAAGTGGAGGGATTTACAGTATATAGAATCAAGATTTGTGGTTTGCTGCCTTGTTAATGTTCCCCATTCTCACTGGTGTGAGGTGGGATCTCATGGTGGTTTTGATTTGTATTTCCCTGATGGCAAGTGATGCAGAGCATTGTCTCATGTGCATGTTGGCCATGTCTATGTCTTCCTCTGTGAGATTTCTCTTCATGTCTTTTGCCCATTTCATGATTGGATTGTTTGTTTCTTTGTTGTTGAGTTTAATAAGTTCTTTATAGATCTTGGATGCTAGCCCTTTATCTGATACGTCAATTGCAAATATCTTCTCCCATTCTGTAGGTTGTCTTTAGTTTTGTCGACTGATTCCTTTGCTGTGCAGAAGCTTCTTATCTCGATGAAGTCCCAATAGTTCATTTTTGCTTTTGTTTCTCTTGCCTTCATGGATGTATCTTGCAAGAATTTGCTGTGGCCAAGTTCGAAAAGGGTGTTGCCTGTGTTCTCCTCTAGGATTTTGATGGAATCTTGTCTCACATTTAGATCTTTCATCCATTTTGAGTTTATCTTTGTGTATGGTGCAAGAGAGTGGATGTCCAATTTTCCCAGCACCATTAATTGAAGAGACTGTCTTTTTTCCAGTGGATAGTCTTCCCTGCTTTGTCGAATATTAGTTTACCATAAAGTTTGAGGGTCCACTTCTGGATTCTCTATTGTGTTCAGACTTTTTGGTTAAAACTAGAATCTGCATTCAAAGCTTTCATATTTGTATCTTTACCTAAATTCACTAGAGATGGGTTCCTTCTGCAAACACTTGCTTCTTCTATTATATAAAGAAAGGGAGGTGTAGCAGCCTCGAGGGAAATGCTACTGTTAACCCCTCACCAAAGAAGAGGATCTTTATCACATAAGGAAATAGTAGCCCCAGAAGGCCTAGAACAAATCTATGCACAGAGGAAAATATATTCTCAAATTGTAAGTCAGGAACGTTTGGGGGAACACTCATGGATGGATCTTTTCTCCCTCTTTTTTATAACCTTTATCTAATGCATGCCTCAAGGATAGTCACTCTCAAAGATCAAATATTCCATTCACTTTCAGGTGAAAGCCTTCATTCATTCAAATCTTTCAAATAAATTGATTGCATATTTATTATGTACCAGGCACCGTTTAAGCAAACAAAACAGATAAGGGTCACAGCCTCATGGATCTCACATACTAGTCAGAGAGTCAGATAATAAGCAAATAAAATAAAGTTCAATTTTTACACCATCAAAAATGCCCTGAAGGGTCTCTCATTTTCCAATACACACAATCATTATAATTGACAAGCTGACTGCACGATATGTTGAATCTAACTGGGTAAGATAAGGAAATCATTATTCTCAGTATGAAACTAAAAAGATCTACTTTTTTTTATTACCATGGTGTGAATCAGTGACCCAATTAAACATCTAACTCCCAAAGCACACCTGTCATCACCAGTGCATTAAATAACAAGGACAAGAATCCATTTTAAGTGCAATTTCTTCCATGTCTGGAGCACTTTTTAGAATGCTTTCATAAAGCAGTGTCTTATTCTTCTGAAATAATTACATTCTCTCAGGCATTGGATTCATAATCTACTCGTAGCCTAAAAATCCACATTTGAATTTGATCATGGTTTTTTGAAGAAATTAAAAGACTTAGGCACTGCAAAGAATTTTACTTTAAGCAAACCAGGGGTTGGGTACCCTGACGTTGGCCACAGAACCTGACACAGGAAGAATACAAATGTATTTTTGTGCCCATCTCCCCACATGCGCCCAGCACTGTGCAATTTACAGGCATGATTGCATGAAATCTTGCAACAACGCTGTAAAGCAAGTGGTGATATCTCAATTTAATAGTTGAAGAGAAAGAGTCTACATGGCTTTCTCAAGACTGTGTTGCTAGTAAGTGATGTGGCTCGGGGTGCTTGAGGCAGAAATTCATGCTCCCTCTCTATATCCCTTTTTTTTCTTGGGCATATCACATCTGGGATTGGTATCTGTATCCCATGTGAGCACGAATTATCAACTTTAGTGTGTTCTTTTAAAAATATGGTAGTGTGTTTCATGAGTTGGTATTTGTTGAACCCAGGGAATGTTGTGCAGAACTACATGATCTACTGACAAAAAAAAAAATATATATATATATATTCCTTGACTTCTTCATATATAGCACTTTTCTGTGAATGCATTTCTCATTTCTCAAGGTTTAAATCTGGAAAATACAATTCCGAACAATTGGGCGTGTGTATCAGTGCTAAAGACTTGGCTGCTTGACAGTCCCCGTCGCATGACCATCAGCACCGGCGGGCTTCTGGACCTTGGCCCCTTCCCAGGCCCTGGGAACGCATGTTCCCACATGGCCCACCTGTATTCTTTCTGGGATTGTGTAATATTTACGTAACACTGTATGAA